>NW_015176003.1:334580-334708 GCF_001447785.1 Gekko japonicus
AGGGAGGTGCCACTGTCTATTGAGATATATGTCTAGGTTGAGGTAGCAAGCAGTTACTGGATCTAGATCAGTTTGATCTGTATGTAAGTCTTAGCTGTCATGCTAAGTGGTTAAGACAATTACAGCCA
>NW_015176003.1:338450-346435 GCF_001447785.1 Gekko japonicus
CCTGTGAAATTGGTTAGCATACCAGGGGGGCATTCTACTGTGCCATGAACCTCACAAACTTAACCAGTTCATTTGGCTCTTAAGAGTGTGTGACTGTTCATGGTTCACAAACCCAGCATGCCACAAACCATGAACCAAGCCACATTTTCCTGGTTCATGCCCATCCTTAGCCAGCAGTAAAGCAAAAGAATGGTCAAGCACCTGGTTGAATCTGGTGGGTTTACAAGTTCTGTATGTCTAGATTGGGGGATTGATCCAGGTACAGCTGTTAGGTAGCTTGAGCTCTGGCTCTTCTACTAACATAAATGCAGTGCTATTTTCAATCACTATTTAATAATAACGTGTTTATTTAATACTTGCCAATTCCTGTTGCTCAGTAGGAAGCAAAGGGAGTGAAAATATCCCCATTCACAACTGTCATAAATTGGATTCTAAAACAGAATTGTCTTCTTTGCTAGGCTTAGACAATTAAGAGTCATACAGGCAGAGCAAGTATTTTTTTAATGCTCCCACTTTCCCCATAAAGGTTCTTTGCACCTTGTAGCAAATATGTCACCAAAGCATATCCTAACAAAATTAGACTAGCAATCTTTTTTTAAAAAAATTACATTTGACATGCTACATCAAAATAACACAAACTGCAACAGTCAAAAAATTAGTAGGAAAAATTCCATGTTGCATCTTAATACCATTTAAAATATACTCTGGTATATACTTCAGCCAAAGACCACCCCAAGAAGAACTCCTTGCTCACAATCCTCTGGTGGATTATCCCTAGAAGTCAGAATGATCACTGAAAACTAGGCTGAAGAAGAGTAGGTTTGTGCCTGCAGTGGGGACAAGCCTGGAGGAGAGGGGAAGAGGAATGATACAGGCACACCTTGCTGGGAACAATCAGGCCACAACTTTATTGATTACAGATTCCTCTGGTCTTGGTGCATCATAGACTGGGGACAATGGGTGTGGTTAACAACTAAACAGCTGTCAACACCACCCCCAGACCACCTTTTGAGGTAACTGAGAGCAGAGTGCTTGTGTTAGGGCTGGAAATGGTGGACATCACCATCCTCCTGGCTATCACCATCCTAGCTATCACCATCCTCCTGGGAGTGTGGCCAATGTGACAGCCCCAAGGTTGGCTGTCCTGTACCCCACTCCCCAGAGCCCCTTAAGGGGACTCCCCTTTGGCCACACAGGAAGCCCACTCTGCAGAACCTGCACTATGTTCCCCAGCCAGTGCTTCAAGGTCAGCAGCCAGTTTTGATGGTAATACTCTTTAGAGTACAATCCAGGATACATGGTACACACACACACACACACACACACACACTTCTTTGCTATGAGAAAGGGAAAAACCCGAGGATCTCAGAGCCAATCGAAGCCCTCAGTAAAATTCCTCTCTGGCTCTGTTAGCCAGTGACCCCCTACAGGCAGAGCAAAGGACGACCTGAACACTCTGGAGAAGTGGGCAGTTGCAAACAGGATGCAATTCAACAAAGATAAATGCCCAGTATTACATCTGGGTCACAAAAATGTCAAGCACAAATACTGGATGGGGGAGTAGTGTATGCAAAAGATATCTTGGGGTAAGGGTGGACTGTAGACTAAATATGAGCAGTCAGTGTAATGCAGTGGCAAAAAAGGCAAAATCAAAGCCATAGCATTGAAATCGCAGGAGGCCATAGCCCCACTGTATACTGCGTTGGTCAGGCTGCACCTGGAGTACTGTGTGCAGTTCTGGAGGCCTCACTTCAAAAAGGATGTGGACAAAATCGAGATGGGGCAGAAGAGAGTGACAAGGATGATCAGAGGTCTGGAGACTGAGCCCTGAGAGGAACGGCTAAGAGCCTTGGGAATGTATAGTTCGGAGAATATGAGATTGAGGGAGAACATGATTGCTTTCTTTAAATATTGGAAAGGCTGTCATTTGGAGGAGGGCAAGGAGCTGTTCCAGTTGGCAGCAGAGGATAGGACCCAAAGCAACGGGTTTAAATTACATGCAGAAAGGTATTGGATGGATATTAGGAAAAACTTGTTCACAGTAAGAGTGGTTCAAAGGTGGAATCAGCTGCCTAGGGAGGTGGTTAGCTCCCCTTCACTGACAGCTTTCAAGAAGAGGCTGGACAAATATTTGTCAGATATGATTTAGGCTGGTCCTGCATTGGGCAGGGGGTTGGACTAGATGGTCTGTATGGTCCCTTCCAACTCTATGATTCTATGAATACCACACTGAAAATAAACTCTGAAAGCATAGGTTGGGACAGTGAGTCTTCATCAAGGAAGAGTTCCAGAATGGCACACCATTTTCAGCCACTTCTGCTTCAACTCAAGCTATGGACCAGAGGGAAGACTGGTCTCCAGGTTCCCTCCCCCCCCCCATGCTGGACCAGCCCCTTGGAGGAAGCAACTTGATAGTTACTGGGAAAGTGTGTTCAGATATAACAAAGCTAAATATATATATATATGAAAAATACCTTATTAGTATTTTTGGATATATTTGAGTCTTCCAAATATATACAGGGTTTTTTGAGATACTGTAAAATGAGCCCCAAGAAATCCTGGAAATATTTGGGATTAACCAGGAATATCAAGTGCTGGAGTTTGCAGGCTACAGAACAGTTTCTAAGATGTTGTCAGTTTCAGGAATTTGTTGTTTTATAAAAGTTCATTCTTTGCTGGACTTGGTTTGTGTTGGGTTTTCAGTGTTTTGTGGATTCTTGCATTTTTCATAGGTTGAGATTCTTGCATTTTACATAGTTTCAGATTCTCACATTTTACATAGTTGCAGATCCTCACATTTTTTCATAGTTTCAGATTCTTGGGTTTTACATTGCTTGGTCTTAGTAATAGCTTGCAACATCCTACCTATTGGAGAAGATTCTCAGGTTTTACATGTTTTGCGGGGGAGGTTTCCTCCATAGGAAATAATGGAGGATGGTGGGGGGCACCTTGTTCAGAGAGAGTTGGATCCCTTGGTCCAATTGACTTGATATTTGGGGTTATTTAAAGGACAGGCACCAGCATTTCCTTTGCAGTTTTGGTGCCAGTACCTTTAAAAACACCCCCTAGCCTCCCCAGAAAGATTCCCCATAGAGAATATTGGAGTCAAACAATATCAGGAAACCCTCTCCCCCAATGGATCCTAATATCATACCAGATTTTGGATACCAGGAATAGTGATATTTTTCTGCTCCAATAAATCCAGATCAGAAAAATTCTCTCTCTCTCTCTCTCTCTCATTCTCTCTCTCTCTCTCTTTTGTTGCACACACTTAATATCTACCTTGCTTACAGTAATGCTGGGTCCTTCCTCCCAGGGTTGTCCTTGCTCCCCCCCAGCGCAAATGGCCACTCCAACCCATGGCTGAGAGCCTTTCTTCCAGAAGAGATGTGGAAAGCAGGAGCTGCTGAGAGACATGCAATTGATGCACTGGGGAAAAGCAGTCCTTCTGATATCTAGGTTCCAGGTCACCTGAGGTCCAATACCTTCAACTGAGTCCAGAAACATTTAAAGAATTAGTAAAGTTGTCTTAGACAATGCATTACATATTCATAATGGTTTGCTCTGTTAAAAAAAATGAGCTGCGGCATTTTTTACTAATTGAGTTTCTAAGTTTAGGGGCAGTCCCACATAGAGTAGTCATGCAGAAAATTTTCCACCAATGCATTTGACCATTGAAACTTTCATGTCTGAAGATGTCTATCAGATGCAAGTCAATCACCCAATCTGTTTGGTTTGTGTGGAAAAGCTACAAAACTCCATTGAGCTGGTTTGCATCAGATTTTCACAAACCTGCACAAGTGCAAAAGCACTGCCAGTTCAAACTGATTGGCTTCCAGTTGCATCATTAAGGACCAGTCAGATGAACACTGAAGGGTAAAATTTTATTGAAACACAACCTGAATTTTCTTGTCAAACAAAACAAAACAAAAACAGGATGCTGTTGCAACCATTTAATAGGATATGAGCAGAACTGGTGGGTGGGGTGTTAAAGTATCTCTAACACAAAGTGTATTACAGTAGCCAAGCTTTGAGATTACAGTAGCATGGATCATCATAGCTAGATTGGCTGGATCTAGAAAGGCAGATAACTTGAAAGCAATATATAGCTGAGATAAGGCTATTTTAACAACTGCTCCAACCAGATTCTCTAACAGCAATGCTTGGTCCAAGAACGATGGCAACGTTCAGATGTTTCTTTTGTGCAGGTTTCCAAGTTTTTACAGTTGTATTTTATGATGATCTGCCCAAAGAAACTGGTACATCTTTCTTAACAACTTTTCCTCCTATATGGCACTCTGTAATTTCAATGAACTCTGTGTAACTGCTTTCTGTTCTGCAAGGTTACATAACAGAAATGGCATAACGTTCAAGAAAAACAGTACTGTATACCTGACCAGGATAGCCCCACTAAGGGTTGCCAGAAGTCACTATGACTTCCAGACTCACAAGCACACACACAATACAAAAGAAAAAGAAATACAGTACTGTCCTTGTCCTTTTCTTTGTTAGCATAAAAATGCAATTAATGGATGTTTGAAGAAGGATACAGTACTAGTTATTTAAAGTTCATCTGAAGACTTCAGAATACTTTAAAATATTTATATCCCATTTTCCACCCAATCAACAGGACTCAAAGCAGTTTAATATAATTAAAAAACAGCTAAAATTGCAATCAACAGAAATATGAATCAAATGAAAAGAACAGAGCAAGCCATTACCATTACCAAATGTATTAACTGACTTCTAATAAAAAGAGAAAAAGAAACTTGGAAAAACTTTGTGAGATGGGGTTCTTCCTCATGTCCTTCGAAAGGCCATTCCATAAAACCAGAGTAGCTACCAAGACAGCTTGAACACGAGCAATTTTCACATTTGGAAGTGAAGGACTTATGAATAAACCCTGATTATTAGACCTGCCTGGACATATATAGGTGGAAGTGGTTGTGCAGATGAGGGTCACAGGCTGTAAAGACATTAAAAAGTTAGTATCATCACCCTGAATCAAACACTAAAGCGAATTGGCAGTGCCCTGACATGGATAGCCAGGCAACACCAATCTCGTCCAGGGCCGACCTGTCATAGACAATTTTTAGGCAGTGGCCTAGAGTGGCCCCTTAAGAGGAGGTACCCCCCCAGCCTGCTGCCCCTCCCCTCCCTCACCTAAACAGGGTAGTAAATTGCAGGCTGCCACCCACCATTCCAGGAGGGTGACATGCTTGCCCAAGGGGAGCTGAGAGACGCTCCCCCCCCAGGCACGACCCACTGTCAGAGGCCAGCTCTAACCCCTCTCGGATTGCCCTGCAAGCCACACCGCGCCGTGGGGTAAGTCAGTCCAAACTTCTCTGGGGCTGAAGCATGGCCACAATCCTGCCCTCCCCCAGCTGGCAATTGGGGGCCACCAGTGCACCCCCCCTTTTCCCCCTTTCCCTCCTTCGCCCCTCCTTTCCCTGATTAGCAAACCAAGCATCGCAGAACTTTTAAGCTTCCTCCTGCCACCGCTGCTGCAAGAAGCGCTCCTTGGTGCCTGTTTACTCAGAAGGAGTGAGCCTCGCTGACATCAATGGGACTGGCTCCAAAGGTGAAGCAGCATGCCTGGGATATTGCAGCAGGTCGGATTTTTATTTGGGGCCGTGGTCACGGATTGCAGCCTGCCTTGGAGAGGGGCCCGCAGGGCCGGTGACCCTGGTGAGCCGTGCTCTCTGGAGCAGAAAAGAGCCTGGGAAGGACCCCCCCCCCAGCAAAGCAAGGTGGCAGCTGGGAGTTTGCAACACCCTGCATGCAAAGACGTGGGGGACTCTTGGAGTGCCTGCCTTCGCCACCCCACCGCCTTCTTCCGCTGGCCGGTGGGACCGAGGGGGCCTGCACTCTGCCCGCCACCGCCCTGGGCTCTGCCTGTGCCGCCTCCCTCCACCTGCCCAAGCCAGCCCTACCTGGCAGCTGCCCCTTGAGGAAAGGCATGCATTGGACTCGGCTGAGCTGCCTCCTTCCCAAACTCTGCCTTCGCCAGACTCCCCCACCCCCCTAGTCCCCAGGAATTTTCTAACTCAGAGTTGGCAACCCTGTTTAGACTCCAGACACAGGAAGAAGCCAGGAACTCCTGGCTTTGTTAATGGCCCTGTTATTGATTCACTGGTGTTTTTATGTTTATTGATTGTATTACTGTGCTAATTGTATCTGTAGAACCAGATCAGGAGCAAAGACACTGGAATTGTGGGCTTTTGAACCCTAAAGGGTTCTTCCTAAAATGCATTTATGTTTGAAAATTGGTGGGCACACCGGGGGGGGGGGGCACCAGAAGGTAGCCTTGCCTAGTGTGTAAAAGAAACCTGGAGCCGGCACTGATCTCATCAGATCTCAGAAGCTATGCAGGGCTAACCCTTGCAAGTACTTGGAAGGGCCAGGAATACCAGGGTCAGGACACAGAGGCAGATTATATCAAGCCACCTCTCTGAAACTTCCTAGCTACACTTGGGGTTGCCAGAAGTCACTATGACTTCCAGGCTTGCAAGTACACACACACACACACACACACACACACACAAAATACTCACAAAAAGTAGTAAAATAAAATAAAGTGAATTGGCATCCAGGTAAGGATCTTAAACTTGGGGTAATACATTCAAAATGCTTAACTCCTCTCAATTGTTTAGCTGCTGTGTTCTACACCATTTGTACTTTCCATGGTGCTGACTAGGGGTGTGCATTCGGCAATACCAAGCTAAAAAAATACCCGAATATAAGGCTCGGTATTGTCTAAGGCTAACCAAAATGGCCAAGCCTAAAAAATCCCCCCCAATCAAGATTTTTCACGGGTTTTCCTTCCTTTTAAACACCTTCTGGGTGAACTTGCTGCTTCTGAGTTCACTCACAGCACAGCTTTCAAAAGGCACATGAAGGGACCATGTTCCCTTTGAATGCCTCCCCCCCATTGGAAATAATGGAGGATGGGGGCACCTTATTTGGGGCTCATAGAATTGGGCCCCCTGGTCCAATCTTTTGGAAACTTGGGGGGGGGGGTTAGGAGTGGAACCAGCAGCTATGCTGCAAATGGGGTGCATCTATCTAAAAAAACAGCCCCCCAAGCCCCAGATACCCCCATATTGATTCTCCATTATACCCTAGGGGGCCATTGATACGGTATAATGGAGCTGAAAAAACTGCAACCCTAAATATTTGCCGAATCTGAATACTATATCAGTATTGGGATCTGGAAAAATTGGGAAATACCAAAATTTTGGGGGTTCAATATATCCAAAACCCAAAAATAGTGAGGGGTTTTGCACACCCCTAGTTCCCATAGGGTATAATGGAGCTGAAAATTTTGGGGAATCCTGAATATTTGCTGAATCCAAATACCATACCAGTACTGAGATTTGAGAATATCAGGAAATACCAATATTTGGGGGGTTCAGTATACCCGAACTCAAAAAATACTGGATTTTTTTTTACACACCCATAGTGCTGCCTACTATCTTCATAGAGATCCATTATTTTTCTCTCTGAGCTGCTAAGACTATAGGTGCAATTGGGTAGAATCCCAGTCCTCAACTGTGGATATCATCCTGTTTGAGTTGTTATTTTCTGGGCAGTTTCTGCCAGCACAATTCATATGAATTGAGCCAGGGATTCACCCATTGCTGGTGGCTTCATTTCTGCTACTTGTATAGATGATGGACTAATAGTTGAATCCTGAGGAGAGTTACACTCTTCTATGTACTTTGAAGTAACTCTGCATAACATTGCACTATAATTCTCCTCTGTTCCCAAAGGGCCAAACTACATTTGATTAGGGTCTACTTGCTTCCCAGGGTGCTAAAAGAAATTGCAGATGTTATTTCAGAGCCTCGGGCTCTAATCTTTGAGATGTCCTGGAGTACTGGTGTTGTACCGGAAGACTGGAAAAGAGCAAATGTTGTCCCAATCTTCAAGAAGGAGAAAAAAACAGACCTGGGAAATTACAGGCCTGTCAGCTTGACATCAAT
>NW_015176003.1:347307-358738 GCF_001447785.1 Gekko japonicus
TATTTTGTTTTCGTAGTTGATGAAATGTTCTCCTTCTCTTTTGTGGTCCATTTAAGCCATTCATGTTCACTGATATAATTTTTATTTTACTTCTTTCCATTCTGATTTTAGGAGCTGCGGTGGCTCAAGTGGTTACCAAACTGCAGGCTGTGGAAGATCAGTAGTTCAGCAGTTTGAGACCCAGGTGCCGCATGATGGAGTGAGCTCCCATCTCTAGTTCCAGCTCCTGCCAACCTAGCAGTTCGAAAGCAAGAAATTGCAAGTAGATAAATAGGTACCACTTCAGTGGGAAGGTAACAGCGTTCCGTGCACCTTGGTGTTTAGTCATGTCAGCCACATGACCACGGAAACGTCTTCGGACAGCGCTGGCTCTTAGGCTTTGAAATGGAGATGAGCACCGCAACCCTAGAGTCGGATTTGACTGGCTTTCGAGCAAGGGAACCTTTACCTTTACCTTTATTCTGATTTTGGGTCTGGTTTTCCTGTTTTTCTTTTGAATGTTGTCTGGTATGAACTGGTGAGTGCCTTATTATTCCGGTCCGTTTACCTGATCTTGGTTGTCTTGGTGGTTTTGCGCTTGCTGCTGTGGCTCCCTGAACGTTTTCCTCTTCTTCTTCTTCAGTTTCTTCCTCTCCCTCTCCTTCTTTCTTCCCTTCTTGTGTAGTAGCAGATAGCTCATTATTTCTCCTCAAGAATTCTTAAAGATAGATGTTATCCTGTGTTTCTTTCCCCTGTAGGTCAGAAATAAATGTTCCGATAATAGCCATCTGTATGTTATATTGTTACCTCTCAGGATTGCAGTCAGGTTAGAATATTATCTTCTTTTTTCTCTGACTCTCCAGGGGATTTTTTTGAGTACATTGATTTCGGTCTCTTCCATCATCAAAGGTGTAGCTTTAACTTCTCTCAATATCTTATCTCTTACTGCCCTTTTATGAAAGCAGACTTGTATGTCTCTTGGACATTGAAGTTTTCTTGCATACACTGAATTCATACTGAATGCCACATGAATTTCTTTACTCATCATCTCCACTTCTTCCATGTTCAGATGGTTGGACAGGAGTTTAGCCATTTTGTCAAGAAGGTCTTCAGTCTTCTCTTCAGGAATGTTTTGGAAGTGTAAGATGAAGGCAGCTCTTTCCACATGTAGTCTTGTTATATCTTGCTCCATCGTTGATTGTTTTGTCTCAGTCTCTTTTATCCTATCTTCCATTTCTTGTGTTTTAATTTCTTTATTGGCTGTAGAAGTATGCAATTCAGTGATCTTCTGTGTATTATCATGAAGTGCCTGGAGACTGCTCAAGAATTTTCCGTTATGTCTTCCATTCCTTTTTTAATGGGATTGATTGCTGTCTTAATGGAATCTCTGGTTTCATCCATGGTTATTTTGATAGGTTGAATTGCTTTGGCAATGCTGCTCTGGATGGATGATTGCACCACCGCCTGCATTTCCTTTTGTGCTGGCAGTGAAAATTTGGATGTGCCAGCTGTTAATGTGCTTGGTGAAGCTGTGGGTGTTGGTGTTGTTTTCTTCAGTTGGCTTGATTGGCCTTGTGATGACATCTTGCTGTTCAATTCAGTGGATTTTGGTGGACTTATAAGGTTTAGCAGGTTTCTCCAATAGTTGATACTTATCCCAGTCCTTTTCCTGCTTCCATGTACTATTATCCCCCCCTTTAATTATTATTTACAAAAGTCCAGGTTGTTTACAAAAGTCCAGGTTTGCTAACCAGTTGCCCAACTCTTGTTTACAATAACACCACTGTTACCCTGGCAGTCTTCCCAGAGTTTATTACTACAGTTAGGGTGCATGTTTAGGTTATTCACTCTTCTTATTTTATGGGAGAAACCGCAGGATTGCTTTTCAAGGTCACTCCAATTTTCTCACCTCCAGCCACTTTCTCAGTCTTACTGGGGGGGAGGGGATTTTACAGCCAGGGGTCTTTCAATAGTACATTTGAAACAATTGCAGCTTTCTAGGCACTCTCCAACTTAACACACCCATATATTTTCCCTTCTGCAACAGCTCTCCTTCATGCAAAAGCTACTAACCAGTGCTATTTTATTTTAGAGACCAACAAAAATGTATAAAGGGCTTTCTGAGCCTCCTAGCCCTCCCCCCAGTGGGGTGAAAAATTGAGCACGTTGAAATATGGTCTCTATATTTTCCCAATTCTCTTAGGGTATGTTTTAGCCTTCAAAATCAATAGATTTTAGGTTTCCTGGTCAAGAATCACCCCGGAGCAGAAAGTTAAAGTAAAGTGCTCCCGTCTGTTCTCCTTCATTGGCTGCTTTAACCGAGGGGGGAAATCACCCTCCCATGCTGTTTAGACACTTTAAGGGGCTTTATGGACTATAAATGTGGCAGCCCCTTTGATGTATCCCCAATACAGTCAGGTTGTTACTCACAGTTCACCATAAATCTCTTCAGAGCGGCGACTTCTAAACCCCCTCGGAGCAAAAAGTGGCAGCTTTGCCTGATGAATCAGGCTCCACTTCGCATCCAGCGTCAGGGGGCGATCCCTGGTTCTCCCTGCGAGTTGCCACGGTGCAGAGGACTGGATCAAGTCCCTAGCAACCCACTACCCCTTTCTCCAGGAGAGTGGGAGGTCTCCAAACCATCAACACCGACGACGACCCGGCGGCCCCCCCCCCGCCTTCCCCGAGCTCGCGCTCTTCTGGGCGCGTGGCTGCAGGCGCCCACAATGTCAACAAGGGGCTGCGCAGAAGGCAAAAGGGAAGGGGGTGGCGATTTCTAAGCATGAGGGCGGGCGAAGACACAGCCAGGTGGGAGGGGGGGCAGCTCCTGAGGTGAGTCCAGGGGAGGCTGAGCACCTTCCCGAAAATTTCGGTGGAGGCTGACGCCCCGCCGCCCCCACGCAGATTACGCCTATGAACAGAATTAACCCTTCTAAATCTATGGAAGTCATTTTAGAGGGATGTAACTCTTTTTAGGATTGTACTGTAATAAATAGTACACAAATGTCTTGGACAGTGCAGATGAAAGAAAGTTAGTGAAGCAATTCTTGATGAGTATCTTGCAGCCTCCATTCAAGGATGAAATGGTTTCCTTAAATGATCCTCTTGGGGCTACTGGGTCCAGTGAGAGATGAGACTAGAACACCTTAGGGCACTGACTCTCTCACTACATAGAACTAATAGGCATATGGGAGGGCTAGAGGGACAGCAAGATCTCCTTCAGTGATCTGTGACCTTGAGGGGTCAGAAGCAATTATAATAACTTTATCAAGTCATGGAAAAGGATGAAATCTTCCAGACATTAGACAAGGCCAAGAAACCATGTTTTAGGCATCTTAATCCAGATTTACTCAAACCCTGGTGGTAGATGAGAAGTTACATAAACAAAGTTATTTTTCTCCCATTATAGATTCCTCAAGAAATAACAACAATAACAATAATAATATGGTCTATTCATTAACTTAGAGATTGTACCTTGTCTCGGTATTTACTGGATGTGTATGTGCACAGTGGCACATATATCCATGACTGTCACAAAAACTGCAAATTTTACAGTTACATTTTTATAATTAAAAAGAATATACTAAGTCTATAGGAATGAATTCTGCAAGTAAGATAAAGTTGTCAGTCTCTTCATTGACCACAGAATCATTTTATCCCCCCAAAATGAGCTGTTTCCATAATGACATAAAATCCATTAACCTGCTTCATGGTAAAATGAAATTCTTGAAGCCAATAGTTACTTTCTTTCTAATGCACATCCAATTATTTTAAAGAAAAGAAATGGATTACAAATAGTCAAAAGAACTGTGCAAAGCACTAGGGGAAATTTCTAGACGAAGGGTAAAGTGTTCAAAACTGTTGCTATATATTACACTTAAATGGAAAATCAGCACAATGGAACATTGTGACACAGTTAATGGGAAATGAAACTCATGATCAGAAATGAGAAATGTGAGTTGCTTAGGGGGCTGCACACTTGAATGCAAATCAGCCTCGTGCTGCAGTGAGTGTGACTGAGTGGTGCAGTGTCATCAGGAGAGCAGTGCTGATTACTGATTAAGCAAGAATAGCTGCAGATGTGCATTGACTATAAATAAAATACCAAAGTGGGATGCAGACCATGGCAGAAAGTAAGCTTATCTGAGAAAAGGGGAAATGTTTCGTAAAGATTCCAAGAGTGCTTGGGATTTCTTGATGGTTTTGGACTTGGTGAGAATGGACTATTTGCATGAATGGACCTTTGATTGTCTAATTAGAGATGGTGTTTTCCTCTGGTCTTGTTGTGGGTATCCCTAACTATCTGGCATTTATGGCTATTTAGACACATGTTCACATTTCTTCTTTATGCCTGGGTCCAGTCTGCCTCTGGGTTCTTTAAGGAATGTGTCTGAATGCTCTCATATGCAGCCAAGATTGTCAGCTATCTTTGTTTTTGGGGGATCATTTGGTCCCTCTAGTCTCTTCACTATTTCTGTGTTTTTGGATGCAAACTACAAGATGGCACCATTTGCTTTTAGTCTTGTTTTGATTACCAGTTGTTTGGGGCTCTGGTCAGAATCTCCAGGTTTGCAGAAATCCCAAAGAAATGAAATGCAAGTTCCAGATTTGCTTATAAGGAGATTTTAATAAGCATCCAGTGGTGAGATGAAAAAAATCAGGTTTTGCAGGTAAGGGCTGCTAATAGGCATGAAGGAAAGGAATATTCCCTTGGGAGTGGCCTGATGGCTGGCCCCTCACAGAACTCAAGGCAACTAAAAGGTCATTAGTACCAGTCTGAAACAAAGATGGAGTTATGGAGGCTATACACCAATGTGCAAAGGGTGTGATTGTATTTTTTTTAAATGCACATGTAAGAATGCACACATTAGTCCATCCAAAATTAATATAATATTACCAACCAGTTATTATGATTTGATGTTTCAATGTGGTGAAAACAGCAACATTCAGTATATATATAACAACTTGGGGCCATTTGCAGATCTCCCCCCCCCAAAAAAAAGAACCCTTTTTAATAGAAGGATGGAGGCCTGCAAGGATGCACGAGAGTCAGTATCAATAATAGAAGGTGCTTGGTGGAATCCAAGCAAGGACTCATGGTCAACCTATGACAAGAGAACACAAGGACTATTTAAGATATGACTGTAACACAACATGTCTTGTGTGCACCAACTCAGTGCACATGTATTCCACAACATTTCGGTGGACTCATGGAAGTTTTTATGTCCAGTTCTGCCTCTGTGTATAGACAATTATGTATTTGTAGTTTTCTTTGTAGTAGCCAAGGACTATGGTGAAATGAAAATGCATCAAAATATGGGTTAGCATAATAGTTATGTTTCACTTTAACCCTACTATGATCAGGTGCATGTACATATCATAAAACTGACAACAGAACAGAGAAAATATATACTGTTGAAACAGAAAAAAATAAAAACAGAATAAAAGCTGGACCAATCATGAATATAACTAGGGCACCACGTCCCCAAACACTCATAGACAAACAAACTGAGCAAAACATTCCATCCATGAACTGTGAAAATAAAGATGCATTCATCTGTTAGCTAAAATCAATAAACTTCATGCAAGGCTAAAAAAACAATGATATGCCAAAAGGGAAAAGGCATGTCTCTTTTAACCATCCACGTTATCTCTGAAAGTGGGGAGATATAGGAGTTGATTGGTAATATATATCTGACTGGGAAATGTTATTGGGATCAGCAGTCTGTAACTTGATCATCTGTTTCTTTCAAGATATTTTACCTGAATGAAAGTAATACTTATCAGACCATGGACAGTATATATTTAAGTTGAGCCACCGCAGCTCCATTACTTGTATTTAAAGTATATTTTTAAGTTGTGTGTCATTGCTGGTCACATGATGTGCCCTTCCTTTTTTTCCATTTTAGCAGAAACAGTAAGAAACATGATTTTTTAAAATATAGAAGGTAAAATCTGTTGATTCTTCCTATTTCAGAATCTCCCTCCCTGTCACTTTGAAATTCTGCTTACTAGCATTACTTTTGTTTTCAAAATGCATTATTGACTATGTTACAGTTCCAGAGCTCAGCTTGTTATGCTGAAACAAAGCCCTCTAGAAAACCTTTGTGTAAATCATTTAATAAGATTAGCAGAGCCTGATCTTCTTGATAAAAACCTAATTATTGGAAGACCCCAACCCATTTAACAACATTGAAATAAACACAGCAGAGTTTTGAAAAGCTCCAGACCAGTCTTGCATGTTGCCCTGGGGCACTTTGGTTGGAATGGTGCAATAAAATGACGCTATTTGCTAGCAAGCAAAGCATGACATTTCTTTTTTCTCTTTTTTAAAATCTGGATTTCTGGGTATGAAATTTTGGACATGGCAAAGCACTCAAAATCAGGGGGACAGCATCTTTTTCTTCTGGAAATAACAAAACTAGCCAATATATTTACTACTGAGTTATCTAAAATATTAATGGCACTTTTAAATTACTTGTATTTAAATGTTATCAGTGAAGTAAAACAAAAGGTTAATAAGAAGGCTGAAATATCTAAGATAACACTAAAGATGGTATTCATCAGTAATATCATTTAAGTTCTTGAGAGAAAAGGGAATGAGAAGGATAATTATCATAATAGAAGAGCATTTTGATTAAGTGATACTTGAATAATTAAAATTAATTATTCACAACATTTAAGTTTTGAAGTGCAGAGGAAGTAACTGATTAAATTGTCAGTTATAGGGTTATAACTTGATTGGCATGGATCAAGACCCTATGTTGAACAATACTTGTTTTTAATAATGCAAGTGGAAAAATCAATCAGTGGTAAAAACAATATAATAAAATAATATAAGATTGCATTTGCTACTGTGTAAACAGTGACTTGGCTTAATTTTTAGTCCTTAATAAAACATTCCATGCTATTAAATTTAGATTCATTTAGTCCTACCCTAAGATAGCTGTATTCACCTAAATAGTTTATGAAAATATTAATCATTTCAGCAAATAACATTTCAGAGCCAAATACAGACTTAATGAACAGTAGAACTATTATTGAGATTACTTATACAGTACTTGAATATATTTGCAATTGCTCTTGTACACATTATGAAATTAGTGGGAAGGGATCAAAGTTACAGGTAGAAGAAAACGAATTTTCCAAAACACCAACTAGACCTTTGTATAATCAAACTCCATGGCAGGAAGGAATCTGCAACACTGAAAAACAGACTGTGTTCCATATAGTGCACAAAAACAAGAAGGTGTGCCATCACACTGCATCCATAAGCCTAATGCAAAGGTCTGAATGGGAAAACACCTCTTTTGTAAACCCCCCCCCCCGGTCAGGTGTGTTGGGTGGACGGCAACTGAAGGAGGGCAAGCAGGACTGCAGCGATCAAGGTCAATAAAGGCAAGGCCCAAACTATGCCCTCCTATCAGTGATTAACAGCCCACATGCTCTGCAGACTAGGGGTTGCTGAGACTGAAGCTACTCTCCATCACAGCAAACAGCAAAAATGTAAAGACACATACTAGGAGATGTGGCAGAGATCAACAGTAACAAAAGATTGCACCATTGCTTTCTGTAAAAAAGAACTGCTGATTCAGTATGCTGGAGGTCTTGGGGATATTTTATGATATTTAAAAGTAATGTATCTATGAGGAGACCTGTTATGCCCTTCAAATGTACCCTAACCAAAATTACACCCTAAATTAGCTGTTTCAGGTCAGCTGGGGATATCTGAAATGACTCAAAATGCTCCTGAAATTCCAGGCATAATGATCATATGTTTCTCATAATTTTGGGAGTGTTTGAGGATTTGGGTAGGTTCCGGAGAGGAAGGGAGAAGAAGTATGACCCTGTAGTCAGCTATTCTGCAATGCATGATCCCATTAAACTTTAACGGGACATTACTTTCTATGACAAATCCTGGCATCCCAACTCAAGGGGCTAGGTCTACCACCATTGAAAATTTAAAATTTCCCTTAAAATGTAAAGGTACAAGGCATTGTCAAATAGCTGTGGCATGGAAGGTAAACCTGATCTTAGAGGTTAAGTCTACCACCTATGGGTAGTAGATAAATCATTATGGGTGGTAGCACAAGGGACTATTATTTCCTATGGGTGGTAGACTTAGTCTCTGAGGCCATGTCTACTTTTAGTTTCCCCCAGTTGTTCAGTGACACATTGTCCCTTTACATCTTTAAAAGCCCATTATTTTCAGTGGGAGGTACACCTGGCCTCCATACTCTGATGTCCACTGCTTCTTATATATAGAATTATCTTGACGCGTTGGTAATTTCCAGCTCTCCCATTGTCTGTGCTGTGTGCTCCATCAGCCATTGGCCCATC
This sequence comes from Gekko japonicus, assembly GCF_001447785.1. Taxonomy (NCBI): domain Eukaryota; kingdom Metazoa; phylum Chordata; class Lepidosauria; order Squamata; family Gekkonidae; genus Gekko; species Gekko japonicus. The sequence continues at coordinate 355,627 of NW_015176003.1, forward strand.
AATCGCCACTCAAGAGTAATTGTGTGCTACTGGCTGGGTGCTGGGTCCACTCCTCTTCCCCACCCACTGCCACCTCAGCCACTGTTCCATGTCAGAATAACTGCCAAACGGCTGTCTCTCCTGATGAAGACACTTCTCCTGCATGGCTCCTGTGGGACTAACTTTTCCCTCAGTGGATGTTGCTAGGCAACGAAGCTTGGTTCTGTCAGTAAAAAGATAAAGGAATGAATTACTTTCCAGGCCTTTGTGGGGAACTCATTTGGGCCTGTCCTGACTAGGGTTGCCAGCTGAAGTCTATAGAAGCCAGGGTTTGGGGAGGGGAGAGGTCTCAGCTAAGTAGAATGCCATAGAGTCCACCCTCCAAAGCAGTTATTTTCTCCAGGGGGAGAAAGAGATCTGTTGTCTGGAGTTCAGTTGTGATACCAGGTGATACCACAGCCAGTGCGGTGCAGCAGTTAGTACTTCAGGGCAGGGTCTGCCAGACCCAGATTCTTTTCTTCTTCTTCTTCTTTTTCTATTTTTTTTGACGAACATACACACAAAGGGATATTTAAGAACATGGTAGCATACAAATCTAGCTTAATATCTTAATTATAAATTCTCCAATCACAATTAGGATTACTTATACATTTAGTGCCATTTCCTGTATATCCTTTTCCAATCCAATATCTTATTTTACGTATTACCTGATCTTATAAATTACTTTAACAACAAAATTTATAGTAGATTTAAATTAAAATTCATATAGTATCAACAATGTTACTACTAAACAGGCTTCACTTTAATGATGCCATTCTATTTGTTTAAGTAATTTGTTTAAGTAATTTCTTATTTCCTATTTGAACTGCTACAAAAATAACAACTTAAATTCATTCTATTTCTACCCATCCAAAGCAACAACCAAGATTTTATGTCATCATCTTACTTTCAATACTTTACTAATATATCTATTCCAACATTCTCACCATCTTTTGACCAGGAGATATATATTTAAGAGACCATCTCATCACTGTTAACACAATTAACTTACATATTTAGCATTTCATTTCTTATTACTAATTCAAATTCATTTTATATTTTAGAAATAAAGAACCCATGTTACCTCTTGATCACCCATTTACAATATTAAAATATCTCTTATATTTCCATTTAAGTTAACTTTTAAACATTTTGTTAGTTCTTTTAATTAGAAAGAGACCTACCTCTGCCACTAATCTACTATAACAATTTTTGCCCAAAATCCCACCGTGAAGAAAGTAAACCATTCAAAGAAATATCCAACTAAAAAGAAAAAATAAAATACTAATATTTCTACACAATTCCTTATGTCCTCCCCCTCATCTATGCTCCCATTAAAAAATAAATAAATTACAACAACGGCCCATTCCTATACCCAAATCCATCCATACTCATCATACATATATAGAAAGGCTAGAGTTTATTAATGAAACTACTACAAATTAAGCCACAAAAATTGAAATAAACTACCAATTAGTTGCACATATACAAATTCCTATCTTTTCTTCCCAATAACAGCAAGGTCCATTTTTGTTTAAACCGTTTATACCCAAAACAAAAAACAACAACAACATAATAACCATACATAATTTTTGCCTTCCCCCCCTCTTTCTAACACTTCCTTTTCCCTTTCAACTTCACTCAAATGTCTTGCATCTGTATATTCCCAAGGTCCCAGTTCAAAGTCACTCCTTCCATCTTTCACAAAAACAGTCATCATTCTTTTTCCACCTTAAATTTCTTTACCTCCTTTCCTTTTTCTCCTCATATTCTTTTTCACATATAGCTTTTTTGTTGCTTCCTTTTCCAAGACACAGCTTGTTATTCCTTTTAAGCAACATCTCTTATATGTATCTGTATTTTGGTTCTCTTTTTCCCTTGAAGTCAGGTGGCTATTAAGTGATTCTCCCGTCTTCTCCCGAGGGCAGCTTTGTTCTTCTACAAGTCCTTGGGGTTGTTGAGATTGATTTTCATTTATACTCTCATCTTGGTTTATATTTTGAAAGTTTTTCATCAGGTTGTTACAGGTGATTTTAACTGCTTGCTCAATTTCTCATCCCAGAAAATTTTGAAATTGTTCCCATGTTAGGTCTCCAATTAGTGTATCTGGATCGAACTCCTCGTCCTCTACTCTTGCCTCCATTTCTCAACAATCTCTAGTCTTTCCAATCTCTCAGTTCTCACAATACGTTTTAGTTTGTTGCATTTCAACCACTCATCATTTTCCGTTCCTGACAAACAATAGCAGCTCAAACAAGACAGTATTTTTTTTTCTTACCCCCTCCATTTTAGACGAAAGTCTGCTCCCAACCGCTTCCTGGCTGCTTTCTTAAAGTTGGAGCTAACTGCTTGGGGTATTTAATCCAAAACCAAATGACTTTTTCTTAATCCTACATGTGCTGATCTTCTTTTATGATGTGCTCTATTCTTTTTATTCTATTTCAATTAGAAGTTCCACCAAAGTTAAAAAAACATGGATGGTCGCAACTTGGTAGAACATGGCGTCCATGTTCTGTCCATAGAACGCTCCCGGTTCAGGGCAGTAGCGAACCCCCCAATTTGCCGGTTTTAGGAGGGGCTGCCCCGAAGCCCTCTGCAACTAGCCCTCTCTCCGGGAAGTCTAGTGGACCCCCCCCCGGCAACCGGGAGGGCTCCAAAAGGAGTGTGAAAGGATCGGCATCTCGGAGCCGCCGAGAAACCGCCCGTCGCTGCGCCGTACCCAGAAGACCCAGATTCTTGCTGTGGAAACTGATTGGGTGATTTCAGACCACTCACAGACTTTCAGCATAACCCTGTCCCCTGCCCAATACCAGCTTGGCCACTTTCCTGTCAGAATAAACTGTGAAGATGGCTGTCTCTCCTGCTTGGCTCTGCCATGACTGGCTGGCTACTGAGGTGGGCCAGCAGCTGTCAAACCATTCTCTTCAACCCCCTGTTGTGCAGCTGACTTTCCCCTAGGGTTGCCAATCTCCAGGTGGGACCTGGAGATCTCCCACTGTTACAATTGATCTCCAGATGACAGAGATCAGTTCCCCTGGAGAAAATGGCTGCTTTGGAGGGTAGACCCTATGACATTATACCTGCTGAGTCCTTC
>NW_015176003.1:358921-371303 GCF_001447785.1 Gekko japonicus
ATGCCATAGAGCCCACCCTCCAAAGCAGTTATTTTCTCCAGGGGGAGAGAGAAATCTGTTGCCTGGAGTTCAGTTGTGATACCAGGTGATTCCACAGCCAGTGTGGCATAGCAGTTAGCACTTCAGAGCAGGGTCTGCCAGACCCAGGTTTTTGCTGTGGAAGCTGAGTGGGTGATTTTGGACCAGTCACAGACTTTCAGCATAACCTACCTCACAGGGTTTTTGTGCAAGTCAAAAGGGGGAGAGGAGAATGACAAGCTCGAGCGTGTCCAGAAGAGGGCAACCAGGATGGTGGAGTCCAAGTCTTATGAGGAAAGGTTGAAAGAGTTAGGTATGTTTAGCCTGGGAAAGAGAAGGCTTAGAGGGGACATGATTGCAGTCTTCAGGTATTTGAAGGGCTGTCATGTAGAAGATGGAGTAGATCTATTGTCTCTTGCTCTGGATTGCAAGACTAAATCTAATGGGTGGAAATTACAAGGGAGTCATTACCAGCTAAATATCAGGAGAAACTTCCTAACTGTAAGAGTGGTTGAGCAGTGGAACAGTCTGCCTCGGGAGGTGGTGAATGCTCCTTCGCTGGACGTTTTCAAGTGGAGGCTGGACGACCATCTTTAGGGTATGTTGTAGATATGTAGGGCTATCTTTCAGCTATGCTCCTGCAGAGTGCAGGGGGTTGGACTAGATGACCTGCAAGGTCCCTTCCAACTCTAACATTCTATGATTCTATGATTCTATTTCCACAATGGGCCTTATTCCTAGTTGACAATAATACCCCTTTCATATTTACAGAGATATTACTTTGGATGCCCACACCAGCACCCAGCCCAGCCTTAGTCTCCTCCTCCCCCCTCCATTCCTGTGGGCTCCATCTCCCTGCTCCCCCTTCCCTCCCTTGTTTATTTTGTTTCTTTCTCCTCCCTCACAGCTCCTATTGCTGGGGGCTGGATGCAGCTGATCTTTAAAGGGCCATTATTATCAGCAGGCAGTCTACTTGGTCTCCAGAGCTAAGATGCCAGGTCTACCACCAATTAGATTCAATAGCTGGTAGGCCCGGCCTCTGAAGATGGGAGACCAAGTTGGAATTCTGCTCCAGTAACCACAATCCTCAAAATTTGGGATAATGAAAAACATTATCTTGAAATTAATATGAATATCCATATGAATTTTTTGAAGTGTACATTCTTATTGCTCATGTATTCATATGTAAAGCAGGGAGCCTATTTTTCAACAAAAGCAGAGCGTCCCTCCTGCTGTCACCTGAAGATTATTTTTCCTCCTGACCAAGTGCCAGTACTGGAAGTTAGCTGGGTTAGAAGAATATGCTGAAAAGTACAGTGATACAAGCCATTGAAGGGTACCATCATTTACGTTGAAAGTTCCAGAGGCAATGTCCCCTGCCTCAGACCTCCAGACTGAGTGTTAAGAGAGGCTAGATAGCTTAGATAGGCACACTGACCTTTCTTTCTGTATCTACTCTTCTTCCACTGTCCTCTTTGATATGGAGATTGTAATCTCAGGGACCAATTTTCCTCTCCTGTTTCTCTCTCATTCTGAATGAAGACTTGCTCTCTACCAACACGCACCAAGAAAGGGACATGCTCTCCTCTCTTGGCACCATGAGGCAGATGGGCCTCTTGCCATCCACCTCCATCCTTTAGCTAGTAAACTAGTAATCTATCAATTTCTCCTCTTTCCTATCCAAAGTGTACTTCTCAAATAAAAAGAGAAGTATTTCTCTTCCAAACTTGAAATGTGGCTCTGTGCAGCTTTGTAAACTGAGTAACCTGTTAAAATGATGCTCCTGCATTTGTAGCTTTATTTAAGCACTCTGCTAACTAATGGTGACTGGACTAACCAAACAAAAGCAGAGTGTCCCTCCTGCTGTCACCTGAAGATTATTTTTCCTCCTGACCAAGTGCCAGTACTGGAAGTTAGCTGGGTTTCAAGAATATGCTGAAAAGTACAATAATACAGGCCATTGAAGGGTACCGTCATTTGCTACCCTGCCTGCACATTCCATCTTTGTATGAATGCAGGTTCCTTGCTCCCTGTTAGAGAGCCCCAGGAAAGGAAGGGGAAAAGTCACTGTTATATCAGTTCCTGCCTGTCAGTGCTTACTCTGCTAGTGAAGATTTTAATTGCCTGTGGAATGGAGCTATTTCTTCTGTGTGTCCATTATTTCTAAGAAAGGGTCTCTTGGGGGAGGAATGCAGTTCCTAAGAATTTCACACCAGATGAGTGGAGGTTGGAAATATGCTTCCTATTGAACACCTATTACACCTGGAAATGTTTCTTATTGAAATCATATTATACAAAACAGGGAAAACAAAGATTTGTGGGGGAGAGGTCTCGTTTTCCCCTCTGCCACCATTTCCTCTTTTTTCTTCTTTCCCTTTCCTGAAAGCCTGCATATCCTCTTCCTTTTTCCTGCTTCTTTCTCTCCTCCTTATCTATCAGCCAACCTACCTTTATCTATCCCCTGTCTTCAGCTTTCTCTCCTTCCGTCCCCCTGGCAGTCTATCCCTGGGAAACTCTGGCCAAGTTATACAGTGCCAAGTGAGCCTGGCAAAACTGGAAAGAGCCCTATCCCCTCCCATTGCCTTTTACTGACAGAAACCAAGGCTTAAGGCTGGTGTTAATGTACTGATTGCCTAGCAACAGCCCCTGAGGATGTTGGTTTCTTAAACCTACAGTTGCTACTTCTATTATTGGGGGGTTAACCCCGGATGCATTTTTTTAAAAAAATATTTTTCTGCAAACCTGGAGGATTTTTCAAGTTTGTAGAAAGATGTATCTAACCTTTTCATTGCTCTAGTCTCTGTGTTTAAGTATCCACAGATTTGGCCACATGGAGAATAAGATATATTGATATAATATGAATATGATACTGTAAGATTGAAATATGAGTAAGTGGATGAATATTCACAAACCAAGTAAATTATGAAGTAGTCCAAAACAGGCTTATTCAGAAGTAAATCTCATTTTATTCTAAGGGATTTAATCCCAAAAGGCGTTTTTAGGACTGCAGCCTTAGTTCTTGCATTCAATTAAGATGATATACAGTACAATCTTAAATAGAAGTACACCCTTTGGTTTAACAAACTCTGTTTAGGATTGCACTGTTAGTGCCCTTAGAAGTCATAAATATTAGTTTAAATCCTTGTAGCTACATTATGGATCAGGTTTAGTTGACCAGTTTAGCTAATCTGCTGCTTCCCTTTAAATGCAGGATAAAGAACTATCGTACAATAAACCCACTTTTGCTAGGATTTTTGCCTGAAATTATTGTATCTCTCCAAGCCTGAACTCCTTGATTTAAATGCCTGTTCTATGTTGTGCTGAGTCATTCCATCTTAGTTATATCTTTACTGCCACAAAATAGATTGTTTCAGTTCTGCCTCCAATTTTCAGCTGTCCCATCTTAAAGAGTTTAATGTTAAAAAAAGGTTGAAACTATCAACAAAATCTCTCTGACTATTTCTAGTCTTCCCTAGTTGCAGTGTGGATATTACTACCCCAATTATATTCTCATTTTAGAAATAATTCTTTTTAAAAATATACTTCTGAAATTGTTTGGCAGAGTAAATTCTACTAAGGCGTATGTGTGTCCCCTGTCAGTTTAATTATATTGCTGTCATTTTTAGAGATTCAAATCTAGCTTAAAACACTATTATTTTGTAAATGCATGACTGCATCAATCATCTGCCATTCCTTATAAACTGGAATGTATTTGTTGAAGGTGGAATTATTTATCTCTATTTTCTACTTCATCAAAATGTTTCCAGATTTTTCTTAGTGACTGCAAATCTGTAACATTCCATCAAAATACTAATTAGAGAGGTGTCCTATTTGAGCATTAAAATTCAAAAGCATCAACCTGAAATGTATATAATTATGAGGCAAATGAATATAAATTTCATCTGAATAGTTCCAAGAGCGGCAAGTTGATTTCACTACCTAACCCCTATTTAATAGCAAACAGTTTTGGCTCTATATGATGTAGAGATGGACAGGCACATTTGAGTTTAATTTTTTTATTTTTTTATTTTTAAAAAACATCAATTAAGAGGATAGTGCTGGATGTCCGTGGGGTGTTTTTCAGTTCCCATGATGCATAGCAACCATGGATGAACTGCCCAAGTATTGCCATGGTCATGACTTCCCAGCTCTCTATGCCTTCCCAGTATCTACTACCCACCTCTTGACTTTGGTAAGAAGCACAATGGGCGGGGTGTAGTATGGAGATAATCCAATCCAAGCAGAGTTTGCTGTAGCCTATGCTGCAGTCTATGCACTGCATAAACAGGCCTGTAGCTACAGTGGAACATCTCGGGGCTAGGCCCCCCGACTTGCTGGCAAGGCCCCCTGACTTCCCATCTAGCCCAGGGCATCACAGCCTTCTCCCCCAGATTAAATTGGCCAGTGCCCCCCAAGAGATTTAAATGCCCCCTGACTTAAAAAATCCTGGCTACAGGCCTGTGCATAAAGCCCCCAAGGCACTTTATCAAGCCAGCAGGCACTTCCAGTGTTATTAGAATCTCAATAACTGCACTAGGCAGATGGTAGCCCCCAGGGTAGCATGGCAGGCTAGCCTGCTGCACAGTTTAATTGAATAGCAATGATGTAGAACAAAGGCTGCCCACTGTAGAATCATAAGTCTTCTGAGACTGGTACCATACAACCCTGTTGGCCTATGATCTTCGTAAGTATTGAACTATTGCTGTTGCACAATTCCACAAGGCTCTTTCAAGGATGTTGCAAAGAATTACTTCACTGGACAAAGTTGAGTGCATTTTTTAATATTTTCTGCATCCCAGTTCAATAATGCTAGTAGCAGAAATTTCAAATGTTTAAATTTGTTGCACTGCCATAGGTATGTTTACAACAATTAAACTCTTACTATGCCCTCAAATTGTGTAATAATGCTTATTAGTTACATTCTCTTCAGCCTTCTTTCTTATTGTTGTAAATATCTGCTGGGCTGCATAATCACCTTAGTACGACAATGTTAATAATTAAGAAATTACTAATATATCCAATATTCTTTTATTATGTTTATAAAATAAATATCTGCAGTTTCATTTGTTACATGTGCAACCCACCCATCATGACTGAACAAAGCTCCAGCATCCACACCATAACGGGTTCTGTGTAAATTTAATAGGTCATTTCCCATTGTCTATAATACAAAAGTTGTGCTTCCTTTGGGCACAGTTCAATCTGCAATACATTGGCAGAGCACAATCCGAGTAGGCAAAGTTGAGCTAGATGGTTTCATGATCTAAAATGGTGTAAGGCAGCTTCAAATGTTTTTAAAAAATGGCAAGGGGAAGTAGTAAGAGACCTAATTATATGCATTAATTCAGTTGTTAACTCAGTATTGATCATGATTCCACTGTTATCCCATAGGTCACTGTATTAGTGAATTTTAAGTTTCTCTAGGAGCAATGGATCTATTGGCATAATACACAAGAGAAGAATAACTATGTATTCCAGTCTTTAATCTGTCCCACTTCATAAATATTAGCTTATGTATTTATTTATTTACTTCAACCAAGATGGCGTCGAGCAAGGAGTTCCTGTGCAGAGGGACCCTGCTAAATGGACAATAGCAGGGATTTAAGGATTCTGCATACCCACCTGGGTTCACGAATATCAATTGCACAGACTGCTAATTGCCACTTTATTAACAACCTTAAAGCATAACGGCAACATACAGAAAGGAAAGAATGCGGCATGGCGACCCTTCCCTCACCATAATGATCTAGGGCGAGCCACCCACCCCGGAAGCAAGGCAAATGCAATGCCTTTCCTTCGGCCAGCACGGCCGGAGTACTTGCCAGGGAGACCCATCCCCGAGCCGTGAGGCTCAAAGGGGGGGCAATTCCCAGGCAAACCCTTAGGTGGTCTGTTTTCCCCGCCCCGGGCCGCTGGGCCCAAAGACTGTACCGACAAGACCCCTATTCCCAAATGGGTTATAAGCCGGTGCTCACCGTGCCGCAATCTGCTCAGCGTAACAACCTGCCAACTTAAGTGACCACCTATTTATAACTCAACCCAAACCACCAAAAAACCTTTGCTACAGCTTCAGTTCAAAGTAGGCAAAAACACCCCCTCCCATAGCCAATCAGGAAGAGGTGAAAAATTCCTACTTTGCCCCCAAGTGGGCGACCAGCTACTGTCTGAACTGCAAACTGGGAGGGAGGGTGGGTCGAGTGCAGCGAGGCGAATGAAGGAGGGAGGCGAGGGCCGGCCTGAAGAACTTCCGGCCCGGCCCCCTTGTTAGCACCGGACGTCGTGCTGCCTTGCTCCTCCCGGGAGGCAAAGGCAGCCCGGACGAGGCACAGCCCCTTTGGGACGGCCTCATCCGGACCGGATTCTCTGGACTCGAGGAGCCTGGAACGCAGTCTCCTGACAAAACGGGCCTACCCTGCGCGAGGACAACAACTGAAGCCCCGATGTGGCCTGAAGATTGTGCTGGGAGTGGCTGTGAGGTTGGTGGATGCCAGAGTCCATTGGCGCATATCTGCAACATGGCCGCCATTTTGAACTGAGCGTGGCGATCCGGCGATGGCTGAGGGGTTTCGCCAACAGACGCTGGGTCCCACCTGAGGAGACAGTGGAGGTCCTTGGGCTTGTTGCTAGCTCAGGGGCAGCGACGAGGGAGCCTGGGGAAGGTCTTGCCCCCTTACCGTGCCTGACACCTCTAGGCCAACAAGGGCATGATCGCCCCGGCAGCGGCAGCAGCAGCTGCACATTCCGGCAAGGATAGTGCTGAGGGCTCCAACAATAGACGACCCTGATATACGACCCCTGGGATGCTGGCTCATGGATTAGAGTGCCTTGGGACTAGAAGAGTAGTAGCCGGGGGCCCAGGGAACTGACTACTGACCATCAATGTCACGGCCCAAAACAGAATTGGGAGAGAAGCAGAGAGACTGCTTTGCCAGAAGTATAAACAGACCAGAGAAGCACAGCAGTCCTATGGTACACCAAGCTTGTGTAATTGTTTAACTCTGTAATTTTAATGTAAATTACTATGCTACTACATAACTGCAATCCAGAGGGAAATTTATTAATTAAAATGTTGATTATAAGGAATTAGAAGGAATATAAGAAATTAAATAGTTGCCCATAAAGTGATATGATAAAATTGACGTGATGAAATAGTAGGCAGAGGCTATTAAATTAGTGAACTGATAGCTTAAATTATAATATGAATGAAATAGTATAAGGGAATTAAATGCCCAATTAGTCAACTGGGGGAAATTAATATTTAAATAATCAATGACGATTAGATTATCCTGTTCTTGAGCCTAATTCGCATTGTATTTGACAACTGATCTAGAATCAATATTTGTGAAGATATTGTCACTGGCCTACTAAATTAATGGCCATAGGATTAGATATTGTTATAATTAATTGATTAGATTAGCTGAGTACGGGAAGATTTGTTAGGATAGAATAGGTTAGGATTGTTCCAGGATTGCAGTAACAGAAGTAGTGCTAGTTGTTGGAATTGTTGTTGTATAGCATTTATATTGGTATCCACTCATCAACAGCCATAAACTGGTCTGTGGCTTTGTGAAGACCATCTATAAATGGCGATGATGGGACAGGGTATACCAGTGATCCTGGGAAGGGGAAAGTACAGCGGTGGGGCCAGGCATAAAGTGAAGTGAAGGGAACAGAGAAATAGAGAAGCTCGGCCCCCTTCCAGCCTGTGCCCCATCCCAAAGGTGGCAGTCAGTGGGGCTAGGATTAAAGATCCCTCTCTGTCACTGGTGCTGTGTAATGCCAGGTCCATAAATAATAAGACCGCAGTCCTCCAGGAGTTATTGCTGGAGCAAAATGTGGACTTGGCTTCCATGATGGAGACCTGGGTGCGAGATGGGGAGACTGTAGCACATTCCCAATTGGCTCCACCTAGGTTCTCCGTCCTCCACCAGTCACGCACTAAGGGGGGGGGAGTTGTTCTGTTCATTCATGAGGCTTATTCCTTCAGGGCGCTCCCGCTGTTCAGGCTCACAGGCATAGAGTGTGCTGGTTTTGTGTGGGAAGCCAGGGAGAGTTTGGCTATCTGGTTAGTGTACTGACCGCCCAACGCACCGACCAATGGCCTGTCATCCCTGGTTGATGCCTTGTCAGGCTGGGCATTGAAGTACCCTAGACTGATAGTCCTGGGTGACTTCAATGTCCATGCCGATGATGCAACTTCTCCACAGGCGGTGGACCTGGTGTCATCCATGGTGGCACTAGGACTCTTCAAATATGTAACGGCCCCCATTCACCGAGCTGGTCACATGCTTGATTTGATCTTTGTGGCGGGGGTTACAGTGGACTTGATTACTGCTATGGCAGTTCCATGGTCAGACCATTATGCCCTGAAGGCCCACATGAACATTGCACCCTGACCCTGTTTGGGCAGCGAGTGTATTTTAGCTTGCCTGCGGAGCCAAATGGACTCTCAGTGGCTTCAGATGGCCATGCGGGAGCCTATGCCCCCTGGCGGCTTGTTAGGTGAGCTAGCCGAGGATTGGCATGGCCAACTCTTGGCAGCCATCAACAAGATCACTCCCTGATATCCTCTATGCTCTCGTCCTAAGCAAGCTCCTTGGTTTACCCAGGAGCTGTGGCTGATGAAATGAAGGCTCAGACAACTAGAGAGACAGTGGTGGCGTGCCCGTGACGAGGCTACAACAGCATCTTATAGGAAGTTTATAAGATCCTATGAGATGGCAGTCAAAGTCATGAAGAAAGAGTTCTACACGGCTACAGTTGCGTCTGCTAGCTCACGCCTGGCACAATTGTTTATAACTATTCAGTCGTTATCAGATCTGCCACATGGCAGACCAAATGCTAGAGGATTGGATATTGGCTGTGAGGCTGTTGCAAGCTATTTTGCAGATAAAGTCTTGTCACTCTGCTGTGATCTCCCCGCCACAGTTGAGACAGTGAGTGAACTCAAGGCCCCATGCACGTCTTCTGATCCTATTCTGGATTATTTTAGTCTACTCAGTCTAGAGGAAGTCAACAGATTGCACATAATGATATGCCCAACCACCTGCAGTCTGGATCTGTGTCCTTCATGGTTTATAAAAGCTGCCCATGAGGGATTCTGAGGTGCCCTCAGGGATATTATCAACAAGTTCCTCACTGAGGGACTGTTCCCGGGGGCACTCAAGGAAGCGATGGTCCTCCCTCTCCTAAAACAAACATATTTGGATCTGGCTGAATTGGCTAACTATTGGCCGGTTTCAAATTTGCCCTAATTTCCTATTTGCTCTAATTCCCTAATTTGCCCTAATTCCCTAATTCCCTATTTATTTATTTATTTATTTATTTATTTATTTATGCTTTCGACTTGTATCCCGCTCGAACCCCAAGGGGTCTCTGAGCGGCTTACACAATTTCATTTATTCCTATCTATTGCCACATCGTCAGGGGTGGGGACTGCCCTACTGGCACCCAGTGGTGGGACTCGCTGTTCTTCAGCTCGGCTTCGGCTCGAAGTCGCCCGGCCCGGCTTCGGCTCGGCTCTTCTTCTTCTGGTGGACTTCGGAGTCGGCTGGTTTTTTGTTTGTTTGTTTGTTTGTTTTTTTCGGCGGGCCCATCTGGCACATGGTTCACATCAGCCCGGCCCCAGCTATGTCCTTTTGGCTCTGCCATGCCTGCGCTTCTACGTTCCTGTGCCTTCTGGCTCTGCCTCCACCGTCATCCGATCCACCACTGGTATTGCGCCTCCTTGCCGTCACTGCTCACCACTTCACTCATCGCCGCCACCGCTCATTGCTCTGCTGCTGTCGATGCTCCCACCAGACCTCATGACGGAGAGGGGTGCCCCCTGCCACCTAGGGCAGGTACCCATTTATCTACTCGCTTGCTGTTATTGCTTTCGAACCGCTGGGTGGGCGGGAGCTGGGACTAGGGCTGGGAGCTCACTCCGGCCGCGGTGGGTCTCAAACAGCGATCATGGCTGTTCTTTTGTTATTACGGCAGGCATTTACCGCCTGCGCCACCGCTTCCATTATTTGGGCAAATTACTTGAGAGAGCGGTGGCGATTCAGTTGCACAGTTTTATCGATGACACTTTCATGCTAGACTCGTTCCAGTCCGGCTTCCGGCCAGGCCATGGTACGGAGACAGCACTGGTCACCCTCACAGAAGACCTCTGGAGGCATATGGAATGGGACAGCACGGCGGTACTGTTATTGTTGGATCTGTTGCCAGCGTTCAACATGATTGACCATCAGTTACTGATCTACTGCCTTGCCAACACTGGGAATCAGGGGCTTGCCTTGCAATGGCTTGTCTCCTTTCTTCAAGGTCGGGGACAGAGGGTGGCATTAGGTGATCAGATGTCCCAGAGGAACCCACTGATTTGTGGGGTTCCTCAAGGGATGGTGCTATCCCTGATATTATTCAACATCTACATGTGCACCCTTGCCCATATTGCCTGGAGGCATAGCCTAGGGTGTCATCAATGTGCAGATGACATCCAGCTATATCTGTTGTTGGATGGTCAGTCTGACTCTACCCCAGATGACCTGGATCGGGTGCTTCAGGGCATGGTGGGCTGGCTTAGATTAAGCTGATTGAAATTGAATCCGATGAAGATGGAGGTCCTGTGCCTGAGTCAGAGTGGGTCGGGTGTAGGGATCCCACTACCGACCTTTGATGGGGCACCATTGGTGTCAGTGCCGAGGGTCAGGAGTTTGGGAGTACTCCTAGATGCCGCCTTAACAATGGACACCCAGGTAGCAGCGACTGCCAAGGCAGCCTTTTACCATCTACCGCTGATCAGGCAGTTGGTTCCCTTCCTAGAATGCAATGACCTGGCAATGGTGATCCATGCTATGGTCACCTCAAGATTCCTAGAATGCAGTGACCTGGCAATGGTGATCCATGCTATGGTCACCTCAAGATTGGACTACTGCAATGCTCTCTACATGGGGCTGCCCTTGTCCCAAATCCAGAAGCTGCAGCTAGCGCAAAATGCAGCAGCCAGGCTGATGATGGGTTTCTCTATAAGAGAGCACATCCGGCCGGTGCTGAAGGCATTGCACTGACTGCCAATAGCATACCAGATTCACTTAAAGGTGCTGGTTTTGACCTTTAAAGCCCTATATGGTCAGGGGCCTGCCTACCTGAGGGACCGCCTTTCCCCATATGTCCCCCAGAAAGCACTGAGATCAGGGTCGCAAAATCGCCTGACTCTCCCTGGTCTGAAAGATGCCAGATTGGCCACTACCAAAGCTTGGGCCTTCTCAGTGGTGGCTCCAAACTGGTGGAATGAGCTCCCAAAAGGCAGCAGGGCCCTGTGGGAGCTTTTACAGTTCCGCAGGGCCTGGAAAATTGAGCTCTTCCACCAGGCCTTCAATTAGGAGTTGCCACTGAGGAACAAGCTTAAAAACTGAACTATCATAGTCCCCATGCTGGTGGCACCAAGAACAACCATAGATACTGGTTTGTTACATGGACCATCTTACAGCAATAACCGTCTGCACTCAACTGCACTTTGTATGTACACTTTTTGTTATGTAAAATTTATAGTATTGCATTTATGCATCTGTGTTTTATTGTATTTATTGTATTGTATTGTATTTTAACTTGTTGTACGCTGCCTTGAGCCTGCTTGTGCAGGAAAGGCGGGATATAAATTGAAATAATACATAAATAAATCACAGAACAGTAATATAAAAGTAAGGAGTAATATCAATAAGCAGTACATAAAGTTCCAACTGATTACAGGTATAACAGCCAGTTATATACAGGTATAATAGCCAGTTTGGTATAGTGGTTAGGAATGCAGACTCTGATCTGGGAGAACTGGGTTTGATTCCCCACTCCTCCACATGCAGCTGCTGCTGTGACCTTGAGTCAGTTACAAGTTATTTCAGGGCTGTTCTCTCATGAGCAGTTCTCGAAAGAGCTCTCTCAGCCCCACCTACATCACAGGGTGTCTGTTGTGGGGAGGGGAAGGAAAGGAGATTGTAAGCCACTCTAAGACTCCTTCTGGTAGTGAAGGGTGGGGTATAAATCCAATCCAATCTCCTCCTCCTCCTCTTCTTTTTCTTATTGTTATTTCCTTTATATTAATTGGATACCTCATTTTGATTGCCCATTTATACTTAAGATCGGAAAATGTGGAGAGAGCTGGCCCATAGAATCGCCAAGAGTCAGACATGACTGAATGGCTAACAAAAACAACAACTTATTTATGGGCCTGCTATGAAGACTCAAGAGTGTTCATATATACATATTAACATTATTTGAATTAGTGATAGGAAAATAACTTACTTAGGCCTAAATAGTTAAGCCTATCCCTAAATCATTTTTTTTTAGTTAAGAAAGGGTTGAATGGATTATCTTCACTCTTTAT
>NW_015176003.1:377614-394762 GCF_001447785.1 Gekko japonicus
CTTTTATATTTATATTTATTTATTTATTTATTTATTCATTTATTTATTTAGGTATTTTTACCCCGCCCTCCCCACAAGCGGGCTCAGGGCGGCTTACAGGAGCATAGGGATCTTGCCGGCTCGGGCCTGGCACTGGGTGGCGTGTTGGCACTCCACGTGATTTTCAGAAGACAAGAGTTGTGGGAGAACTTTCAGGCCACCAAGGGTCATGAAGCACCCCCGACTGGAGTCTTTCTGAGGGGTAGGAAAGACCTTGGTGGTGCCAGGGTGTGGCCCCCTGGCAGGCCTGGGTGCATGGGCCCCAGAGGGCCTCAGTCGAGGAGGAAGATCACAACAGAGCATAGCTTGGGCAGGGCCAGGACTGTTATTCCCCAGGGGTGGGGCTACCCTGCTCAGCATCCTCGGACAAGGAGGAACCCCACCTTGGACCAACATGGGGTCACATCCCTCCATGGGGGTCAACACCAGGGAGGTGGGCCCATGCTTCACATGCGACCAGTAGGGGCCACCTAAAGAGAGACTTCACCACGATGGAGTGTGACTGTAGAGGCAAGCTAGCTATGCAAGTGGTGGAAGAACGACCCCACCCAGCTGCCTGTACCATGGTGGTAGAGTTGGGCAGATGGCAGTACATGGCCCTGTTAGATAGTGGTAGCTCAGTGTCCATGATCCGCACCCAATTGCTGCCCCAGGCCCTGCCCATGGTGAGGCACACCACCATAGCCTGCTTCCATGGCCACACTGATTGATGCCCCATTATCGTGGTGCCTCTGCAATATTTGGGGCAGGTCTATGAGGTCCCTCTTGCACCAGTGGAGAAGCTCCTATACCCCATGCTGTTAGGGAGGGATGCCCCAGCCCTGCTAGAAGCCGTAGGTTGCTACCATCAGGACCACCCTGAGCCTTGGGACCCTGAGGCCTCACAAGGGGACATGGCAGCCCCCAGAGAGGAGCCAGATGAAGAAGAGGAAGGAGACAGCCAGGATGAAATGGGGGAGGAAGACCCCCATGAGGAATCACCCATGCCAGCAGAGCCAGAGGCAGAGCAAAGCCACCAGTGGGAGATAGACCCCCAGTTTGTGGCGCAGAATGACGAGGAACTAGCTAAGCTATGGAGCCAAGTGGCGGTGAGTGAGGCAGTAGTCAGAGATCCCTGTTGTAGCCAATGCCTCCCTAGGGTGGTGCAATCAAGAGGGGTGTGGTACTGGCTGGTGAAAGGGAGGGTAGTCCCCCAACGCCAGCTACTTCTGCCTGCCCAATACCACCTAGGGGTGCTGCCAATGCTCCTGACAGTGGGCTGGCCATCAGGGTTTTAAGAGCACCATCTCGCGGGTATTAAGGTACATCTTTTGGGCAGTGGTAGCCTGGGACATCTGGGCCTTCTGCCAGTCATGCAAATTTTGCCAGAGGATGTCTAAGAGGAGAACCCCAAAGGCTGTGCTGTCTCCACTTCCCATCATGGGGGACCTATTTGACTGCATTGCCATGGACTTTGTGGGCCCACTCCCATGGGCCCCTGGCAGGGCCCACTACCTATTGGTAGCAATGGACTACGCTACCTGCTATCCTGAGGTGGTAGTTTTGCCTGGCTTCAAAAGTACTGGTGTGGCGCAGGCCTTGATGCATTATTTTGCCCACATGGGGCTACCACAGGAGATTCTCATGGATTAGGGATCACCCTTCATGGCCCGTCTGATGAAGCAAGTCTGTAAGATGCTACACATTAAACAGCTCTTCACCACCTTCCACCCTCCCAGACAAATGGACCAGTGGAGCGTATGAACTAGACACTGAAGGGCATGCTGCAGAAGGTAGCATGGGATAATCCCTTGGCCTGGGATCTCTTAGTAGACCCGATACTGTTTGCCATCCAAGAGACCCCTCAGGCATCCATGGGGTTCACCCCGTGTGAACTTCTATATGGTAGAACGCCACGTGGTATCCTTGGGTTGGTCAAAGAACAGTGGGCTTGAGAACTGACGTCTACAACGGAGACTCCCTGGGACTATGTGGCCTGCCTATGTGACCAGTTGGAGATCACAAGGGAAGAAGCCAAGAGGAACCTGGCACAGGACCAAGAACAACAGGAAGACTGTTATGACAGGTCTGCCCAACATAGGTCCTTCACCAAAAGGACTCAGGTCTTAGTCTCCAGGGATGCTTTGGCATGGCCCCAATGAGATCCATGGGTAGGTCCCTTTCCGGTGACCCGTGTTCTAGGGCCTCTGTCTTATGTGGTCCAATGCGGCCCAGAGCCCAGGCAGTGTAGACCCCTCCATGTGAATGACCTCAAGGAATGGAGGACGAGGCCAGGGGTCGACAGCAATGGCCTAGCCACAGAGCCCGCAGTGATGAGAGAAGGTCTTTTACCCTGGATGTTGAAGTAGGAGGATCCCATCAGTGGCTATTAGCCACAAGGTATAGATAGGAACTCTCAGACTGGGGCAAGTGATGCACTGTATTCTTGGTGCTTGGGAGGGGGGGCAACACTGGGAGGGCTTCTAATGTCCTGGCCCCACTGCTGGACCTCCTGATGGCACCTGGTATTTTTGGCCACTGTGTGACAATGTTGGACTAGATGGGCCACTGGCCTGATCAAACATTGGCTTCTCTTATGTTCTTATCCCAGGTTGCAAGTTCTTGATCCCGACCTGACTCTGACTCAACAGGTTGAGGAGATAGAACTGCCCAACCGGGTCCCTGGGGTGTTCGCGTTGACCCCCGGGTGCACTCACCTAGCCATTCATTACATCCCCCCCCACTCCGGGGAAGGTGGCCAAGTGGTGAGCCTGAGCCAAGTGGTGCTCGGTGCCGCGCAAGCACTGGGAGCTTATTGGACAGGAAGTACATGACATGCTGTGCATGGGGGTGACAGAACCATCACCAAGTGCGTGGCGCAGCCTGATAGTCCTCGTTCCCAAACTGGATGGTAGCGTCCAGTTCTGTGTCCACTATTGGGAGGTAAACAAGCTCTCCCAGTTCGATGCTTATTTATTTATTTATTTATTGGATTTCTATCCCACCCACCCAGTTAAGGCTGGGTCAGGGTGGCTTACATAAAATCAATACATAGTTTACAATAAAACATGAATATAAATTTAGATTAAAACAATTCTAAAATCATTAACTGTACAACATAATAAAGTGCTAGTGATATTAATTCCAGATGGCTGTAATTATTCAGTTCATTCTTTTCACAGTTGGTTCTTCAGTCTTCTTTTAATTATCCTTCCGGCAGCTGAATCAAGCTGTTATTAAAAGTTCCACAGGAACAAAGAGCTCTCTCACCTTCAGTTCTCATTTGTTATCTGTGGTGGTTAACAGTGGGGCGGCTCCAAAAGTCTGGCAGAAGAGCTCCATTTTACAGGCCCTGCAGAATGGCAAAATAATGTCCCTCCACTGGGTGCTGTTAGGACAGTCCCCACCCCAGTATATATGTGGCCATAGGTAAGGGATAACAGTTAACTGTAAGCCGCTCAGAGTAGCAAGTTGAAATAAATAAATAAATAAATAAATAAATAAATAAATAAATAAATAAAGGGTCCCACAGGGCCTTGATCTCCTCTGGGAGCTCATTCCACCAGAGTGGAGCCACCACCAAGAAAGAAAAGAGCAACCAAGGCGGACCAGCAGAGAGTCAGAGAGAGGGTGTTTGGAAGGTGACCGAACATGAGGTGGGGTAACTCCCCCCCCTTGCTCATAGCTGTATCTGAGGTGACACCAACTCCTTGACTCCTGACAGTTGGCCCTTCTCCCCCCCATCCCTGGTGGGTCACCCACCCCAGGTCTGTGCGGTGGATGAGCAAGGACAACTGCCAGGGGACTGGCAACCCACTGACATGGGCAGAGCCCCCTATCTGGACAGTGGAAGCAAAGCAAGCCTCCCCCATATGTTCATCCTAATCTCCAAAGGCAAGTTCTAAAGGACAGAAAGGCAGACATCCCTAGAGTTTTGACAGGGGCTCCCCCAAAGTTAACCCACAATAGCGTGGAAGGAGCCCCAGCTTCACCAGACCAGTGGAAATCAGGGTTTCCCACTTAAAGTGATTAGTGATGCCAGCCATGACAGAAAGGCAGGCATCTAACAAGGGTTCCCCAGCGTTGCCTCTTGACAACTTAGTAGTCACCCCAGCCCCACCAGGCCAATGGGGATCAGAGTTTTCCACTTAAAGTGATTAGTGATGCCAGCCAAAACAGAAAGGCAGATATCCAGCAGGATGGGGGCTCCCCAAAGAAACCCCATGACAGCTTGGCAGGCTTGGAAATAAGGGTTTTTTTCCAATTAAAAGGATTGTGAGGTAGGTATTGTGTTATGAGGTAGATGTTGTTGTTTCATGAGGTACGTGTCAGGTGAGGGAGCCCACCCCCACCTGACAGAGGTGGCCATCCTCCCACCCAAGAGCCAAGGGCACAACCTGCATCACCCAGAGAAGAGAAGGAATGGGGGGACATGCAGGGGGACAACAGGAGGCCTGACAACAGGACCCTATGAGGTCCAGAGAGGGGTAGCCTAGCAGGGGGATATTTGTTACCACCAATGGCCTATCTCTATATTGGGAAAAATTAGCTATGAGACAGAGGAGGCCAGAACAGTACAAGGGATTGCACACCTTTATATACCAAGCTCCAGTTCAGTATGAAGACTTCAGATTTAAAGGGTATTTAATCATTTCATTAGAGAATATCCCTGTATACAATCATGCTAAGCAATCAAAATATACACACAATGCAGAACTAAAAAAATAAAGATGTGATGACAGAGATGTTAAAGGAGCAGTTATAGGATTATATTACCTATCCAGATGTGCAGACATCCGTGTAGAAGAAAGAGCCAACAACCAGCATTTCTCACTAAGAAAGGAGACCCAACATAGAGGCTTTGGGGGTGTACACTATAGTAGGCACCCTCAGAGAGTACACTGAGTTGGGGCTTACTCTATTTCTACAGGAATTCAAGGGGTCAGGACTTGATGGGTTTAATGACTGTTGATGGTCTTACTAGGGTAGGCTGAATGGTTTCCGGGGTTTAGACAAAAGGTCTCTGATAGGTGTCAGGAAGAATTGTTAATGATTTATTGTTTGATCAATTTGTCTTGGTATCCTGAGGAAGGGGACAGGAAGGGTAGGTGTTGAGACCACATCACATAAAAATTAGATCGTGTTCTTTGAGAATAGAAATCATTAACACTCTCTGTAATTCTTGCCATTACGTACATATTCCATAGCTTAGCATGCCAGTTCTGTTTATTTGGTCTCTCTTTACTTTTCCAATGTAGAGCAACAGCATTTTTAGCAATACCAAAAAGTAAGTATTTTAAACATCTGAAGTTTTATGTCAACAATATTGGTACTAAATGGAAAGTTCAACCATAACTTTTTCCAGTGATCATCATCCAAAGTTTGTGTGCATAAAGTTTGCCATTTAAGTTGATATGATAATGGTTTATCAACATCCTTTGACATTAAGATAATATATAACTTAGAAATTAAATGTTTCTTTGAGCTCCAAGCATATTTATAAACTTGTTCGAATTCAGATAGCGGTTGCGACATGATTGTATTTATTTTTATTTGAGAACATACATGTTGTATTTGTAAATATTGATACCATGGGATAGTCAACCCCAATTTTCTTTCCATTGTTGTTTTCTCTATTAATATCTTATTGGATGTTATATCTTCCAGAATATTGAATCCAGCTTTTCTCCAAGCTTCTTGAGGTATCATAATGCTTGGAGGCAATATCCTTTCTTGGTTAAATAGGGCTTGGTATCTTGATATTTTAGGCACCAACTGTTTTCTTTTAGTATCCCATGTATTTAAAAAACTTTAAAGATAAAACTTTTTTCTATTTTTTTAGATCTTTCCTTAGAGGTTTGCCAAACAGAATCCTGTACATTATAGGGGTAGGTATAATATTTTTGTATTACAATCCAATCAATCTCTTGTTTGTCCTGCATTATTTTTATTATATTAGTTAAATGGCACGATTGATAATATTTAAGTAGGTCCGGAAATCCAAGTCCACCTTGTTTTGTTGGCCGACATAAAGTTCGCATATTAATCCTGTGCCGTTTGTAGGCCCAAAAAAAGTTTAATAAAGCCTTCTGCCATTTATTTATTTGGGCACTTTCTATTTTAATTGGTAAAGCTCGAAATAAAAATAATATTTTAGGTAATATAAATGTTTTAATAATAAGTAATCGATCATGCCATGATATTTTTAATCTATGCCAAGTTTCCAGCTGTTTTTGTATTGTTGCTAAAAGAGTATCATAATTATATTTTTGATAGTTTTTAAATCTAATGGTATTTTAATTCCTAAGTATGTCATTGAGGATGCAACCCATTTATATGGAGTTGTAAGCTTAAGATGTTCTATTTGTGATGCATCTAGGTTTATAGGAAAGATGTAGGACTTTGTTACATTAATTTTCAATCCTGAGACTAAATTAAACTCATTTAATATCTGCTGAACATTTCCTATAGATGTTGTTGGTTGCGAGAGAAATAACAAGATATCATTTAATTGAGTGGAGACTGTCTCTCTGGAAAACATAATCATTCCCAAAGTGCCACGAACAGCACCAAAGTTTATGAAATGTTTGCACCTGGTGCCCTTCCATGAATATCGCTTTATGAACCAGCCAAAATTTGTGCTGAACTTTAGTTTGTGAGCCTGTTCATGCCCATCCCTCGCTGCCTTTGTGCTGCACAGTTGGTAGCATTTGTTAATTAGAAGCATCCACTGTGTTAGTGTATGATCAGAGCATATTGGATCAAAATTCAGTTTCCAGGCTGCACTGTGAGACTACATTTAGGGGTGTGCATTCGGTTTACCCAAACAAATAAATAAAAACCCCTAAACCCCCCTAAAAATACCTTTCTGGTATTTCTGGAGTTTTTTAAGCCAAAAAGAAATTAGAGGGGTTTTTTGGGATACCGATGTATCTGAGCCCAGATAAAAGCTTACATCATTTCGCTTTTATCAGGCTTGGCTATGAGAAGGCATTTAAAGAGACTGCAGTATAGTGGTTAAGAGCAGTGGACTCTAATCTGGAGAGTCGGGTTTGATTCCCCACTCCTCCACATGCAGCCAGCTGGGTGATGTTGGGTCAGTCACAGTTCTCTCAAAGCTGTTCTCTCAAGAGCAGTCTTCTCAGAGCTCTCTCAGCCCCTCCTACCTCACAGGGTATCTGTTGCAGGGAGAGGAAGTGAAGGAGATTGTAAACTGCTCTGAGACTCCAAGTGAAGGGTGGGATATAAATCCAACTCTTCTTCTTTAAATGCCTTCTGAGTGCACTTGCTGAATCTCCCACTGCGGCGGCGGAGTGGCTTGGAGAAGGCATTTAAAGAGACTGTGGACTCTTTAAATGCCCTTCACTCGCTGAGTCACACCGTGGTGGCAGCGGCAGCACGACTTAGATAAGGCATTTAAAGAGAGACCTACCAAGTCATGCTGCTATGTCAGTAGCAGCAGTACAGCTTGGAGAAGACATTTAAAGATACCACAGTCTCCATAGGGTATAATGGAGTTGAAAAAAATCAACTTTCCCGAATATTTCCAGAATCCAAATACCATACCGGTATCGGGATTCTGGAATATTACAAAATACCTATTTGGGCGGTCGATACCCAAACCCGAAATATATCAGGGTTGTTTTTTCTTGCACATCCCTAACCACATACATGTGATCCAGTTAGACAAATGGGCATGTTTAGCTTTGGGAGTCAGGCACAGAGGCAAAATGGGGGAACCAAGACAAGCACCTTTCCCCACTTACCCTGCCCACTGCAGCATTAGTGAGATGATCATTGGGAGACCTTTTGTAAGTTACTTATTTTTCTTGCTGGGTGCATTGGGCAGTAAGATGGAGATGGGGAAAGCAGTAGGAGAATGCACATGTGCAAACTGTTTGCACTTGACCTTGAAAGTTTCCATGAACAACAGAAAGTCTGCCTGGCAAAATGGACAAGGCTAGACTACAAAGGCAAGTGGTTACCATGTACCTTCCTTCACAGTATGATCAAAACATCCCTTTTTTCCTGTATTGTTTTATCAAAATGTAACAAAGATATTAGACAGATAGCAGGAACGGGAAAGCTGTGGTGGAATGTGCATGCACAGAGCATTTACCATCCAATTTCAAACATTTTTAATATTGTTTAAAGGTGCAATTTACACTTTGTCAACAAAGTATTTGAGAACAATCAGAAGGGTGATCAATTGACCTTGCTTCAGATATTAGGTAGGTGGGAACTGAGGAGACCACCTTTTTCTGTGATGATCTTAGGAGAATATCCTCTCAAAGAGGTCCAGATGACATTCATACTGTTTATCTTCATGGTGTCAGTTTCTGATTCCGTTTTCATTTATGTTTTGCTTCTTCCATAGTAACTGTGATGAAATTGAACCTGAGGGCCTTCTCAGTGATTGCCTTGAGAATGTGGAACATCCTCTCTTGGATGACTTGGCTTGCCCTCTTTTTTGTTTGAGTTCAGAAACTAAGCTAGGAGTTGTCCATGCCCACAAAGATGGGATCACAAACTAGTGGTTCTCAAAAGTGAGAAATCTCAGAAATCTCAGACTCATCATTTGCTAGGACAGGTGCATAGCATACATAGCAAATGCCTGTATGGGAAGGAGGGAAGCCCTTTTTTATGGCTCCCTGCTGTTGCTTCCCCATTGGCTGAGTGATTAAGTGCTTGAACAATCAATTCCTGTGCTTTATTTGATTTCTAGAAGAAGCTGAGATGACCTCATTGCATGAATGAATGTATATAGCTACTCATATAGGAGGTATAGAACACACCGAGCTCACAAAAATGAAATTTCTACACAATTCATTCACTATTACAATTTTACGCAAATGCTATAACTGATTGATACAAGAACCAAAATGCTTGTTTATATAGGAAAAAGCAGAGTATAGTATATATTTATATGCCAAAAAGGAACACATTTTTGACAATGCGTGCCCACATAAAACTTTTTAAAAATTGTAACACACAATATTCACAAAGGAGAACATAGGATCAGGCATTATCAGTTACAAGCTCTGGGTCAGCCTTCTATTTAAGCAAGAGCTGGAAAAGCACTTGGTAGTATTTATATATTGCCAGATCAGTGAGTAAGTAGGAGCCATGACTTCAACTCCCAGTGGGAGGCTTGGGAGAATGATAGGCAGGGATATAGACTACAGGGATGAACTACAGGGAGATCTACCTCAAAAGCAGTCCTTGCTTGTCTGAGCAAAGAAAAGCCTTCTGTCTTTTTCTTTTGCCTGAACAGTCTGGAGGGGTCAGTTGACGTCTATCAAAGTCAGCCTTCCTTGCTTGTCTAAGCAAAGAAAAGCCTTCTGTCTTTTTCTTTTAATGCTAGTCATCAAAATAATGAGGCAGCATAGTTTTATACAGGAGGAGAATTTAATAAGTCCAGTTCTTTCTGTGTCTGGAGATGCACTGACAACTTCCTTTCTCCCTATTCCTGGCCACAACAATTCTTGGAATGTACTAGGGCAGTCTAAAACACTGGCCAAGATTAAAGGGACAGAGTTGTCAAAACACCACACTGTACTTGCTTCATCTGTTGTTATAATTAATCAGGTCTGACAGCAAGTGAGAGAAGTCAATAGAAGTTAACTAAGTGTAAGTCCATAGCACCAACTGACTTCCATGAGAGTGCTTTAGGAGTGTGTGGCTAAAAACTGTGGTTGGAAAACAGCAAAAATGAAGATCCTGGTAACAGTTTACAAGTGTAAGTGCTTCCCTAGTTGCAAATTCAGCAATAACTCTCCCCCATCTCTTCTCAGAAGCAAGAGAAATAGCCACAAATCCTACAGATACCACTGCAAGTCCAGACATTAAGATGGTTTCAGCTCAGAGCTATGGTCTGATAAAAGATGAGTAAACTAGAAATGTCCATTTGTACATAGATATTTAATAATAAAATTTCAAAAGAATGAAAGTTCTCCCTCTTTTTAGATACCTTTATTTTTCAAAGGCCCTTAATATGGAAACCATCACACTGGTACCTCATGTGCATGAGTACCAGTTGTCACAATTTTATTTCTAAAAGGAAACCCTTTTTTAATATGAAGACAGGACTTTCCTTAATTTTTTTTAAAAAAATACTTTCCAGAGCTAAGCGGAAAATGGAAATTAACATCATCATCACAGCTTTTCCCTTCATTATCCATAGAAGCAAACATTATAGGAAGGTCTAATTAATTAGCAAATCTTTCGCATAGGTTTCTAGAAAAAAAACTATGCTTATGCATAACTTTGGAATCTGCTGATAAGAAGAAATACAAGTTAACTACGGATAGTTCATATCAGGTTGTAATTAATTATTCTCACCTTGTGTGTCTTTGTTTTTATGAAACAGTGATATACAAATTGTGAAGCCAGGCAGGGGTCACATTCCGTTGCCTCCCAGTAAAAAGTATCTCATCTTTCAAGACACAGGTGCAAATAATTAACAGTAATTTCAATAAACTGACATCACTTATGTGTGACAGGATTTGTAAATCTAAAGACTGAACCCACAGTCCCCTTCCTCTGGAAAAAGAAACCCCATCATCTCTCCTCCCCCCTACATTTTTCAAACTTCCTGCTCCTTGTAGAACAAATACATACTTTTAAAACAACTTATAAGAACAGGGCAAGAATTCAGTTTCATATTAAAAAATTTTTTGAAAACATTTTACTAGGATATAATAAAAAAGTCAAACATAAATCAAACATTATATAGTTATACATCCTGCCCTCCTCCCATTTCCCCCCCTACTTGGCTTCCCACAGTGCTCCAACCTCCTGTTCACTTCTTAAATGTTCTTCATCCCTCTCTTCCCCCCCTCCTATCTATAGGTAACTTATCCTTCCATTTTTTGTTCTTATAACTTTATCTATTCTTTAAAATCCTTTAACCTTCAATAATTATAAAAGCAAAATAAATTGTCCCTCACATCCCAGTACTTTTCCAAATAGTCTTTAAAATCTTTCCAGTCTGCAAAGAAGTCTTCTGCTTCCATATTATTACGTTTCCTTGTCATTTTGTCCATTTCAACCATAAAAAGTAGTTTCTTAATCCAGTCTCCAACTTCAGGAACCTTCTCTTGTTTCCAACATTGCACATAAGTCATTCTGGCAGCTGTGATCATATACCACATCAATGTCCTTTTTGCCATATTAACTTCTTCCGTTTTAAGCCCCAAAAGTAAAATTTCTGGTTCTTTCTTAAATTTACATTTCACAATTTTTTCCATTTCTGCATTAATCTAGTTTCATATTAAATTAAACTGTATGTAAAAGTATGAAAAAGACCTTCCCTCTACTAAGCTCCCTTTCTCCTTCAGTTCCCAAGCCCCAAAGCTTCTGTTGAAGCCCTGACTGACTTCCACAGTTGAGTGGTTATAGAGTTTTAAACATTTAATACATTTAATTTACATTTAATATTGTATTGGAGGAAATTTGGTGGGAGAGGAAGCAAATTATTTTATTCCCATTTCACCATACTCTATTATGTCAGTATTGATTTTGGTTCACTGATCCCAGAATCCTTGCATGTACTCCTACTGTATCCTGTTGGCCTTCAAGAGGGAAGCAGGGCAGGTCACTAACGTATTCCAGTTAATGAAAGGCAGTTCATTCAAGAAATTAGCTGCCAGGGTAGTTGAACACACTTAAGATCATCATATTGAAGATGAGGAAATATGGGTTATTACCATGCCAAGCAATGTTATTGCAATTTCCTTTCAAGTCAGTTCCTGAGCAGAGTATTAAACATTGATAGCGAATACACCTCAGGGATGTACTGGCCCCATAGAGTATATTCTCCCCTACAGATTAATTTCCAATACGAGTTTTTCAGCAAATTCAATCACTAGCAATAATAGATGGAATTGCAAAACAGAACTTACGTATTTTGCTTAAATATGATTATGTATTTAAAAATTACCACAATATATGTTAGTGTAGTTGAGAACTATTTGTGAAGAAGTACAATCTTAAAAGTCTAAAGTCTTAGCAAAATGGTTTCCCATGTATCATTTTGCTGGAACTGTATTGTTGAAGATTGTGTGGATGATTGCTTTCTAGTTCATGGTTGCTAAGTCTATAAAATAACAGTTCTATGCACTGAAATAATTGTACTGGAATACACCCACTAGTATTGCCCTTATAGTATCAAATTAAACAGGAGCTTTTTTCACTATGCATTCACTTAAAAAAAGGAAGATGTAACTATTAGTTAAACAACATGCTTTCAGACACCTAATAATGCCATTGAACATTTCCTAGTACCATAAATGAAAGGTATAATAAGTGCTACTTATGGGGAGAATGTATTTATTGGTTTTTCTGTAATCTTAATAGAAAAAAGAACATATATTCCAATGCCATTATGATTGACTTTGAAGGACAAAATATGAACCTGCAAAGTTTACCAAAATCAGTGCAAGGATTCAATAAACCACCTGGTCCTCCCCATCTCCCCAAATCAGGATGCTGACATAAGCAAATGAGTTCAACTGGGATTTCTTTATTAAATAGCTGACCTGAGCCTAACTATAACCCAGCCCAACCCCAACCCCCAGTGCAGATAACCTAACTACTGGGCTGCCAAAGGATCTATTATGACTATCCCTCCCTGGCTCCAAACTCAGAGTGGTACTGATTTGTCTATAGCTTTTCCTTGCCTGCTGTTCCTTTTACCCCCCCCCCCAATGTTAGCAAACATTAAGGTTCATTAAGGTTCAAACTAGTGAAACCCAGTGTTAGCCAAATTGCCTTTCTTAATTAATATGGGAGAAGTTCCTTATTTACTTAATTTCTTAATTAATATGGGGGAAGTTATGATTATTAATTGGCAATAGGCAAATTAGGGAGCAAACACCGTTGTATACAGAGGTCCCCCTTTTTACTGTAGCTACCAGGAAGAGACACTGGATTCAATACTGTAGCTACCAGGAAGAGACACGGAGACTGGATTCAATACAAAATTGATATCTTTTACTGAAGGATATTTATCATTCAAACAATACACAAACACACACACACTTATACACTTACTAGGAAATAAAGATAGATAATAAGCACATTCGCATTAGCAGGATATTAGTTGTATGGGCAATAGTTACCTGTCCTTGCTGATTGAGTTGTTCCAACGGAAGGGGGGGGGGAAATCAGATATAAAGAACGTGTTCTGAACCGGCAGAAACACGTGGGACTCTGGCTGCAAACCAAGAGTCAAAGATGGAGGGAGGGTATTGGGATAGCAAGCTGGACGTAAGGGGGATAAAGCTTAGATAGGGGTTGTAGTAGAGAGAGAGATCATGTGGTCGTGTATCACCTTTTATAAGGTGGTGTGGGGAGCAGGCTGGACTGGCCACATCCTCTTATCACACCTCCTGTTAGTCCATCCCATAAAACATACTATTGGGAAGAAGGAAAGGGGGAGGAGAGCTAGAGGGTGGTCAATATTGAGAACTAGTAACTTAATCTGGGGACTGGCACCTGGATGAAGAGGAGATGAGTCATCAGGCAAGGGCTATTGTCTCTTGATGGCCCTAGCCAGGTCGTTGATGGCCGAGTGATTAGTTGCCAAGCAACCATGTGTAGAACCTCTTGGTTACATACAGCTTTGCAGGTAGATGGAGGAGGGGGAAGGGGGTTGCCTGCGTGTGTCAGAGGGAGCTACTAATGGCGTTTGGCATGGTGTTATGCAGACTAGGGAACTGGTCCATCTCACAACAGGTAAGTGGGCAGGTAACCTTGAAGAACCACTGGAAGAGCAATGCAAAAGGAAGGTTTTCTTCTTTCAGGTGTGCAGTCTCAACTGACATCATATTGGGTTACCATGCAGTACAGTCCCTTAAGCATACCTTTGCATAGTCCATTTCATATAGTTCATAAGAGCACATTAAGTGCCTTGCAGGGCAACACCAGCCCCCAGGGGGCCTTCTGTCCAATTTCTCTGATCAATGAGCCATGAGAGGCTGGTTTGGGCAGCTTTCCCCAGCATAAGACATAGAGTTGCCAGGTGCCCCCGGCCACTGGTGGGGGATGGGGTGGTAGGGTTGCCAGATCCAGGTTGCATAACTCCTGGAGATTTGGAGATGATGCCTCAGGAGAACAGGGACCTCAGTGAGGTACAGTTTGGTGTAGTGGTTAAGTTGGTACTACTTTCAGCTGAAAACAATTTAGCTCTGGCAAGGTCACCGTGCTATCTACTTCTAAGCTGTCTCTAACTGTCTCTGGGAAAATTCCTGTAGGCCTCTTTAAAGCCTGAACCAAAGATTTTATTTTACAGCACAGAACAAGGAACCATTTTTCTTTACACAGGGTAAGACTGGAAATATAATGAGGAGAGTGCTAGAGATAGCTTGGTAGTTTGTAATTGGCTCTCCATAATAGACTTAGGACAAATAAAAAAAATAGAATTATTCATGTTAACTTTATTAAATTAATCCCTCTTGCTTAAACTGTCCTACATAACTCACTTGGACTGAAGGCCTTTGGGGCTAAAATATGAAGTTTGCCCCCCTCGATCCGGAAAAAGAGACAGGCAACCATTTTGGGGTACTGAATGGGCCACTTTATTAACTTTACTAACAAACAAGAAGCAAACAATTAAACAGCAAAAACACCCCCTCCCTGGGCCAATCTGGGAAGGGGCAAAAAATTCCTACCTGGCCCCCAACAGGGCAACCAGCCAAAGTTCATACTGCTAGTAGGGTGGGAAGGTGGGCTGAGCGAATGGCCATGGATTGAAAGGGGGAAGTAGGGGCCCCTCCCTGTCCAGCCCCATGACGTGGCGATTGCCACATCACATTGTCTGCTCCTCCCTCAGGGAGGCAAAGGCGGCCCCTGTGCAGCACAGCTGCAAGGGCTGGTGGCCAGGGAACCGAATTGCCCCCCAATCTGGAGAAAGAGACAGACAACCATTTTTTGGGGTACTGAACAGGCCACGTTATTAACTTTACTAACAAACAAGGAGCAAACAATGAAACGGCAAGGGCTTGGCAAGTTGCGGCATGGCAAGGCCAGGGGTCGGCGATCCCTCCCCCACCATGTTGTAATAGGGCAAGCTACCCAGCCCCAGACAGTACCCAAAGGAGTATGGCTCGTATCCAGTCAGCACGGCAAGCGGATAATTGCCAGGGACATCCTGAACTATGACCACAAATCAGGACCCACTTCTGCTCCATTCAGCCATGAGGATCTGTAACAAGAGAACAATGAACAACAGAACAAGAACCAAACAATTCCATTGAGGATCACCATCCTCAGATGCTGGACATGGACTGCACATATGACTTGTAGGCTGACGACTGCCACCCACCCAAGTGCTGTATGTCCTGTGCCAGGTATCCCATGGTGGCAACCATGGATGCGGCTCCAATCCAGAAGGAATGGATACAGAAACGCACCCCCGCCAGGCCAAGCCACCTCAAGGCAGCTGTGGTAATGGCCCAGAATTGGTGCCTAGTTAATGGGCTGCCATCCTGGTGTCGGAACAGAACCCCCTCACCCCACCCCCTAATGGTGAGGTAAGCAGCCAAAGTGGAGACCGGGCGCAGCTCCTTTTTGTTGCAGAGCCCCAACGTAACTGAGGTTCCCATCCTGCGCTGATCCGTCTTAGAATGCTGCAAGGTAAGGAAGGCCCTGTCGCCCATCAATCGAACATCCTTCACGTCAAGCGCACGGCTGGACCTGTCGGCCTTGGATTGTACCACCAGCTTGCTTATGTAGAGGGCCCAAAAAAATGTCACCAGCGCTGCAGCATGAAAAAGGTGTGCCAAGCAGAGAATTCTCTTAACCCTTTCCCCTCCCAGATCCTCTTGCATGCAGAATTACAATATCCCACAGCAGCAACAGCTGAAACACCAAAGAGATCAACAGTGGACTTCCCTAATTGCCCTCCTCTTTCTCTAATAGTAATGAGGAGGAGATGGGGGTTGGGGAAGGGGGCAAAGGAAAGGTTATATCCCAAATACTACCAGCAATCAGCAACTGCTTTCTCTAGACTCATTTGTCTTCCCTTCCAGGGTACTCCCCTCAGCAACCCTCCCTCTATCTGTCTGTCCAACTTCTTTCACTCCAGTGTTTGTCTCCTTCACTCTACCCACTGCAAATTCCTATCCTCTGTTTCCTCTGTGTTAACTGTGCAAATTCAGACAACACTTCTCTGTTTTGGGACTTTTTGTAACTCCACTTTTAGATTTTTCTGCATCCTTCCAGGTTTCCCCAAGTTTGAAGAAAGATCTTCCTTCTATGTACATGGCCCTACTCTGAGGATCTAATGATGAACTGGGACCACACTGAGCTTTATATATAACTAGGAGTAAGGCCTGTTGTGGGAAGAATACAATGAGCTCTAGAAGGAAGCTCTAGGTGAGTGTCCCGACTGTGGCTGGTGGGGTGGCAGAGGGAAGGGAAAAATAGAGGGAGGCAAGCCATGTTTATTTCTTTCTGCTTAGCTATAAGACAGGGCTGTCTCAAGTCATTTTGGTGCCCCAAGTAGTTAGTATGGGAAGAAAGCCTCATGTTAACAGGTATGGTTCCCTCCACCCCTGACTTATGATGATTTGGGGTTATGCAGTGGCAGCTAAGGTAGAAAGGAACGTCCTCCTATGCCATGTCTTCTGGGTTCCAAGGGTCTGGAAAGTGGTTCCATAGCCAGTTACAGGGTTGCCAACTCTGGGTTGGGAAATACCTGTAAATTTGAGGGGTAGAGCTTGGTGAGGGCAGGGTCTGGGGTGCGGAGGGACCTCAGCAGGGCATAATTCCATAGAGTCCATTGGCCAAAGCAGCCATTATCTCCAGGAAAACTGATCTTAGAAATCTCCAGGTGCTGCCTGGAGGCTGGCAATACTAAAAGGAGGGCCAGACCTGTAGACTTGAGGGGTAGAGCCTGGGGAGGGCAACGTTTGGGGTGTGGAGGGGCCTCAGCAGGGTATAATTCCATAGTCCATTGCCCAAAGCAGCCATTCTCTCCAGGAGAACTGATCTTGGAGATCTCCAGGTGCTGCCTGGAGTCTGGCAATACTAAGGGGAGGGCCAGACCTGTAGATCTGAGGGGTAGAGTCTGGGGAGGGCAGGGTTTGGGGTGCGGAGGGACCTCAGCAGGGTATAATGCCATAGAGT
>NW_015176003.1:397144-401177 GCF_001447785.1 Gekko japonicus
GGGGCCTCAGCAGGGCATAATTCCATAGAGTCCATTAACCAAAGCAGCCATTCTCTCCAGGAGAACAGATCTTGGAGATCTCCAGGTGCTGCCTGGAGGCTGGCAATACTAAGGGGAGGGCCAGACCTGTAGATATGAGGGGTAGAGTCTGGGGAGGCCAGGGTTTGGGGTGCAGAGGGGCCTCAGCAGGGTATAATTCCATAGAGACCATTGCCCAAAGCAGCCATTCTCTCCAGGAGAACTGATCTTGGAGATCTCCAGGTGCTGCCTGGAGGCTAACAATGCTAAGGGGAGGGCCAGACCTGTAGAGCTGAGGGGTAGAGCCTGTGGAGGGCAGGGTTTGGGGTGCAGAGGGACCTCAGCAGGGTATAATGCCATAGAGTCCACTGCTCAAAGCAGCCATTGTAATAACTGGGAAATTTTCTGTAGGGGAAATGATGTGCTGTGGCTGGGGAACATGGTTATTTCTGGGATATCTCCAGGCCCCACACAGAGATTGGCAACTCCAATGACCATTTAAGGGAAGATTGGGGTATGTATTTTACTTCAGGACCCATTCAATGACTCGCAACAACAAAGTGTTTAGAATGTTAGAGGCAAAAGTCAATCAGGCTGCATATGCAAATGACCTCTGTGTTCCAACTGGCTATTGGGGGGAGAGGAACAGCAAACTGTTTAGAATATTGGAGGTGAGACTCAGGCAACGCAGCCACTGGATAGGGACAGCTTCTGAGTGACAGATCAGGGAACGTGTGGAATGTTGAGGAGAGTCCATGACCAAAACAGAATTATATATACGGAGAGACTAGCAGGGGACTCACAAGCACTGTGAGGAATCTTATTTTCCTCTTCCCAACTATATCCTCTTTCCAAAAAAAAATCCCTTCCCTGAAAGCCCCCATAGTCTCTCCCCTTTTCCCGTTTCCTTCTCTTCTTTCCAAATACCAGCCAGTCAACTTTTCTCTGCCTCTGTGTCTTCAGCTATATTTCCTTCCCTTCTCGTGGCAATCTCTACCTGGGACAACTCTGGTCCAGTTGCACAGTATTGGCCACTGGGTTGGGCCCAGTTGTGTAGTACCAGATCTGGGCTGGGCCCAGCTGGGTGATGTTGCACAGTTGCAAGGTTGGGAACCCACAACAACTTACAGGGGACACCTCCTTTCCCCTTGTATCCCCTCCACTGTTCCCTCTAAGCTGAGTCAGTGTGAGCTAGCTCACAGTTTTGTAGCATCCGACTCACACATTTTTGTCTCAGCTCAGGGACGATGGCTCCAGAGCAAACTAGTTTATGCAGTAGCCAAATCGCTCGCTCACAACTTTAATGCCAGTAGCTCACAAAGTAGAATTTTTGCTCACAAGACTCCACAGCTTAGAGGGAACATTGATCCCCTCCCCCTGCTGTTTCCTCTTTTCTTTCTCTTGGTAACTCTCATATCCTCACCTTTTCCTGCTTCCTTCTCTCCTTCCTACCCACCAATCAGCCTACCTTTTATTATTTACTTCGTTTATACCCTGCCTTTCTTCCCAATGGGAACCCAAAGCAGCACACATTATTCTCTTCTCCATTTTATGCTCACAACAGCCTTGTGAATTAAGATAGTCAGAGAATGTGTCTAACGTTACTCCATGATCTTGCCCCCCTCCTTTCAGTGCCAGAAATCAATGCTGTTGTGGAGGCCTAACAATGACCACTGAGGGCATTGATTTCTTAAAGATACAGGTCCTGTGTCTATTATTTGTAGGGGGTGTTAATCCTGGGGCATATTTCAAGTATGTAGAAAGATCTCCAGTATGGGAGACACATACAGGTTATGTTTAACTTCAGGTGTAATGGCTAGGACAGTGTTCTATCACACAGATTCCATTTTTGGCAGCATCTTCTTCTAGCCTTGAGTCACTGTGCACAAAGATGACCCCAAAGACCTGTGAAATCATAGAATTTCAGCATCATCGCCTTCACCTCTATTTTCCATTTTCCAGAATCTAACTTTCCCATTGGTATTTGTTAATGGACTGATTCATTCATCTACATGTACCACTTTATTTCTCTGACCATTATTATATAACACCTGGTGATTCACAAGAAATGGCGGAGTTCAGACATCATGGTAAAACATTGTTAAGATGGTTTATGATTAGGTCACAGTCCAGAAAAAAACAACACAAAAATGATGGTTTGAAGCAGTTATGCAAGAGAACAGATGGAAAAATAGTAGCAGATAAGTGACTCTGCACCATGGTATATCTGTTGTTTATTTCGAAGGCCAAACTATAGCTTAACTTTTAAACTTATCTCTGAATCTGAATTCTCATTGTCAACATTGAATGTGCAGACTGGGTAAGAAAAAAATTGTTTAAGTACTCTGTATACCACTGAGCAATAGCAAATAAAAATAAAAATCCTTAATAAAAAGTGGTAATATGGGTATTGTGTCTTCAGTAGCTGCAGGCTCATGATTCATAGCATGAGAAGGGTATACATGCCATACATTCACTTCAATACTTATCAAAAATATGCCTTGATGATTATTTATTTATTTGTTTTTCAGATTTTTACCCCGCCCTCCCAGCCAGAGCCAGCTCCGGGCGGCTTACATAAAAGCAGACAGTTACATTAAAAATATAAGTTGCAACTAAAACAAATTATAAAATCATAGTAAAGTGCTAGTAGTTCTTGGT
The DNA here is from genome assembly GCF_001447785.1 of Gekko japonicus. Lineage (NCBI taxonomy): Eukaryota > Metazoa > Chordata > Lepidosauria > Squamata > Gekkonidae > Gekko > Gekko japonicus. The sequence goes on from NW_015176003.1 coordinate 399,824, forward strand.
ATTCGTATGACGGTAGCAGCCAATAGCCAGTATACAAAGTTCTCAGCTTGGAGTCAGCTCTCAGTGTTCATTTTGAATGTCTTTGCGGGGCTTGCTGTTCTCTAGGCTGTTGATGGCAATTTCCAGAGCCCAGGGCCCTCTCACTTTCAACCAACCTATGTTCTTCATTGGTGATGGCAGCTCCCAAAAGCCTGGTGGAAGAGCTCTGTTTTACAGGCCCTGCAGAACTGTAAAAGGTCCTGCAGGGCCCTGATCTCCTCCAGGAGCTCATTCCACCAGGATGGGGCCACCACTGAAAAGTCCCTGGCCCTGGTCATCGACAGCCTAGCCTCCTTAAAACCTAAGAGGGCTAGCCGATTCTGGGCCCCTGACCACAGTGCCCTCTGGGGAACATGTGGGGAGAGGTGGTTCCTTAGGTATGTAGGTCCCTAACATTGTAGGGCTTTGAGGGTGAGAACTGGCACCTTTAAATGAACCTGGTATGCTATCGGCAGCAAGTGCAATGCCTTCAGCATAGGCTGTATGTGTTCCCACGTAGAGAGCCCCATCAAGAGCCTGGCCATGGCATTTTGCACCAGCTGCAGCTTCTGGATTTGAGACAAGGGCAGCCCCATGTAGAGAGCATTACAGTAGTCCAGTCTTGAGGTGACCATCGCGCGGATCTCTGTCACCAGGTCATTGCATTTGAAGAAGGAAACCAGCTGCCTGATCAGCCAAAGATAGTAAAAGGTCGACTTAGCAGTGGCTGCTACCTGGGCCTCCATGGTTAAGGTGGCATCCAGGAGCACTCCCAAGCTCCTAACCTCTGGTGCTGGAACCAATGGTGCCCCATCGAAGGTTGTGAGTGGGATCCCTAAACCCGGCCCACTCCGACTCAGGCACAGGACCTCCGTCTTCGTCGGATTCAGTCAGCTCAGTCTGAGCCAACCAGCCACAGCTTGTAATGCCCAGTCCAGATCTTCCATTTTGGAGTCAGACTGACTGCCCAACATCAGATAGAGCTGGGTGTCATCTGCAAACTGCTGACAACCCAGCCCATGCCTCCAGACAATCTGGGCAAGGGGGCGCATATAGATGTTGAAGAGCATCAGGGACAGCACTGCCCCTTAAGGCACACTACAGTCCAGGGGGTATCTCTGGGATAGCTGTTCCCCTAGTGCCACCCTTTGACCCTGACCTTGGAGAAAGGAGGCAAGCCATTGCAAGGTTAGCCACTGAATTCCCACGTCAGCTAGGCGGTGGATCAGTAGCTGATGGTTGACCGTGTTGAACGCTGCTGACAGGTCCAAAAACAACAGCACTGCCAATTAAGCTCAATAAAGATGCCTCTGGGGGTCATCCGTGAGGGCGACTA
>NW_015176003.1:401450-403296 GCF_001447785.1 Gekko japonicus
GCAGCCCCATGTAGAGAGCATTACAGTAGTCCAGTCTTGAGGTGACCATCGCGCGGATCTCTGTCACCAGGTCATTGCATTTGAAGAAGGAAACCAGCTGCCTGATCAGCCAAAGATAGTAAAAGGTCGACTTAGCAGTGGCTGCTACCTGGGCCTCCATGGTTAAGGTGGCATCCAGGAGCACTCCCAAGCTCCTAACCTCTGGTGCTGGAACCAATGGTGCCCCATCGAAGGTTGTGAGTGGGATCCCTAAACCCGGCCCACTCCGACTCAGGCACAGGACCTCCGTCTTCGTCGGATTCAGTCAGCTCAGTCTGAGCCAACCAGCCACAGCTTGTAATGCCCAGTCCAGATCTTCCATTTTGGAGTCAGACTGACTGCCCAACATCAGATAGAGCTGGGTGTCATCTGCAAACTGCTGACAACCCAGCCCATGCCTCCAGACAATCTGGGCAAGGGGGCGCATATAGATGTTGAAGAGCATCAGGGACAGCACTGCCCCTTAAGGCACACTACAGTCCAGGGGGTATCTCTGGGATAGCTGTTCCCCTAGTGCCACCCTTTGACCCTGACCTTGGAGAAAGGAGGCAAGCCATTGCAAGGTTAGCCACTGAATTCCCACGTCAGCTAGGCGGTGGATCAGTAGCTGATGGTTGACCGTGTTGAACGCTGCTGACAGGTCCAAAAACAACAGCACTGCCAATTAAGCTCAATAAAGATGCCTCTGGAGGTCATCCGTGAGGGCGACTAGTGCCGTCGCCGGACTGGAAGGGATCTAAAGTGGAAGTGTCATCCAAAAAGCCCTGTAACTGAACCACCACTGCACTCTCTATTATTTTGCCCAAATAGGGCAAGTTAGAAAACCCACTGATAGTTGGCCAATTTGGCCGGGGCCAAAGATGGGTTTTTTAAGAGGGGGTGGGCCACTGCTTCCAGAAGAAGGAGGAGGAGGAGGAGATTGGATTTATACCCCGCCCTTCACTTGGAGTCTCAGAGTGGCTTACAAACTCCTTTCCCTCCCCCTCCACAACAGACACCCTGTGAGGTGGGTGGGGCTGAGAGAACTCTGACACAAATTGCTCTTTTTCAAGGACAGCTGTGCCAGAGCTTGTGACTGACCCAAGGTCACATCAGCAGGTGCAAGTGGAGGAGTGGAGAATCAAACCCGGTTCTCCTAGATTAGAGTCCGCGCACTTAACTACTACACCAAACTGGCCCCAAGTGCCTTGGGGAACCGTCCCTCCAAGAGGGACTTGTTGATAATCTCCTACAAGGCACCTCAGAACCCCTTGTGGCCAGGTTTAATTAGCCACGAAGGGCACGGATCAAGGGAGCAAGTGGTAGGGCAGACAGGAGCAATTTGTCAACTTCCTCTAGGCTGAGCAGACTGAAATGATCAAGAACTTGACCAGAAGACATGCATGGAGCTTTGAGTTCACTCACTGTATTAACTGAAGTGGGGAGGTCACGGTGGAGAGACAAGACTTTATCTGCAAAATAGTTCGCAAAAGCCTCACAGCCATTAGCCAACTCCCTAGTGTTTGGTTTGCCTTGTGGCAAAGTAGTAATAGACCGAATTTTTCTAAACAATTGGGTCAGGCGTGAGCTTGCAGACGCAATTGCAGCCGTATAGTACTGTCTTTTTACGGCTTTGACTGCCATCTCATAGGATCTCATAAACATCCTATAAGATGTTCTAGTAGCTTTGTCGCAAGTATGCCACCACTGTCTCTCTAACCATCTTAGCCCTTGCTTCATCAGCTGCAACTCCTGGGTAAACCATGGAGCAAGCTTAGAACGAGGGCGCAGAGGGTGTCGGGGAGCAATCTCATCGATGACTGTCGAG
>NW_015176003.1:403336-418639 GCF_001447785.1 Gekko japonicus
TATTTATAGTCAAATTTATGCCCCTCCCACCCCGCAAAGCAGGCTCACGGCAGCTTCCAACAAAAATACAACAATACAGAATAAAAGCATAAATAGTACAGAATTAAAACACAATTATAATAGTTCATTACAAATGTTACAAAGTACTGGCAGCAGTTAAAAATAAACAAATGAGATGTTTTCAAATGAAAGTGTGTCAATGTTATTCCACATAAGTGTTTGGATGTTATTTGTTCATTCTTAGTTATATATGCTAGTTATATGCCTGGCCCCTAGTTATATGTCATCTAACGAGCCACCAGGTGGCATCAGATCCTGGAGAGCCATCTGGAACTGCATTGGGTCCATTTGGCTCTGCGGGTGAGCCAAAATAGGCTCGCTGTCCAAACAGGGTTGGAGTGACATGTTCAAATGAGCCTTCAGAGCAAGGTGGTCTGACCAGGGTACTGCCGAAGCAGTAATTCGGTCCACTGTAACTCCCACCGCAAAGACCAAATCAAGCATGTGCCCAGCCCGAGGAGTGGTATTCGTTACAAATTGGGAGAGTCCTAGTGCCGCCATGGATGACACCAGGTCTGCTGCCTGAGTGGAGGTCGCATCATCTGCATGGACATTGAAATCACCCAAGACTATCAGTCTAGGGTGTTTCAATGCCCAGCCCAACACAGCCTCCACCAGGGATGGTAGGCTACTGGCCAGTGCATTGGGTGGATGGTACACTAGCCAAATTGCCACACTCTCCCCGGCTTCCCAAACTAGGCCAACACACTCAATGTCCATGATCCTCAGAGGCGGGAGCATTCTGAAGGAGTAAGCCTCCCAAATGAATAAAGCCACTCCTCCCCCCGCCCCCTAGTGAAGGACCGAGAACCCTGGCAGAGCTAGCTGGGAGAGAGCTACTGTCTCCCCATCTCGCACCCAGGTCTCTGTCATGCACGCTAGGTCTACATTCTGCTGCAGCAGAAAGTCCCAAAGGACTGTGGTCTTATTATTAACAGACCTGGCATTGCACAACACCAATGTTGGAGGGGGGGGGTCAATCATCCTAGTCCCACTGCCTACTACCCTTAGGATGGGACGCAGGATGAAAGGGGGCTGAGCTGACCTATTTCTCTGTCCCCTTCCCTTCACACCATGCCTGGCCCCACCACTATACTTCCTCCTCTCCAGGAGCACTGGAATCCCTTGCCCAATCGCCATCCTGCCTACTGATCTTCGCCGACTGTACCAGCTGTGGACCTCAGATCAGCTAGGACTTCAGACAAACATTGGCTCCAGGAGCTCCTAAATTTAATACAACCCACCATTATGATTAGTCACAATAATTTGCCTGGTTCAATGAATAACGAATAATAGCCAAGAAGATTTCTCAGCATGTATTTCTGACACTTGTAATTATAGAGAGGCTGAATACTTTTGCTTTTTAATTAGTTAAACAAACCTTCAGTGAGTACCTTATGCTTCAAATGTGTAGCATTCCATTACACAGTCACTGGGAGCCAGAGTCTGGTTGCTATGGCTACTACAAACTCCCATAGTGCATTCTGAATGTAACTGGCCTATCTAGATCACACAGAATACTAATAAAGTATCCACCTAGCAGCATTTCAGATCAGACAAATAGCTTTCCAAAAAAGTGGTCACAAATGAACCAATTGTAGAAACATTTTTCATGTTTTGTTTAAATACTGATAATTTAATGTAGAATCATTTTGAGGTTTTTCATAGAGATCACTGGTGCTAAAAAGATTAAAATATGCACATTTAAAAAAACACATCTTTACCATTCTGGAGTCAATAAAAGAGTATCTTGTTTACTAGATTTCCATATATGAATACAATTATATAATGCATAAACATTTGTTATATAAATATTGTGTGAGCATTTGTAATATATATCATTCCCTACCTCTAATCACAAAATTTGTAGAAAGATCTATTGCTCACAATAGGAATTTTTTAGGGGCAGGGGGTAAATGAATAATACACATGTAAGTTGATTTTCAAGATAGCTATAGCTATAGGGTAGATTAGGGATTTATAATTTCTTATCATCTGCACATGAACACATGAAGCTGCCTTCTGTTGGGTTGAACCATTTATATTTATTTTTTTTATACATTCAATTTATAGCCCGCCCTCCCCGCAGCGCAGGCTCAGAGCAGCTCACAAAGAGGCATAAGCCAACAGATAAAACAAATTAAAACCATATAAAATCATTACTATTTACGTCAAAATAAGTGCTCTAGGTGTTCCAGTCTGATCTTCCTCAAAGATGACGTCACAAGATGTTACATCTACTCAATGCTCTCAGTTCCACGCGACACTGTCGTTCTCTCTTCCCGGGGCGAGACAATACTGATGGTAACATAACGATGGTACAGTACTGATCTATCAAGATCAGTACTGTCTATTCTGACTCATGGCAGCTTTCCAGCATCTCAGAAGACAAAGAAGAATTGGTTTTATACCTCACTCTTCACTACCCGAAGGAGTCTTGGAGTGGCTTCCAATCAGCTTCCCTTCCTCTACCCACAACAGACACCCTGTGAGGTGGGGGGGGGGCTGAGAGAGTTCTGAGAGAACTGTGACTGACCCAAGTTCATCCAGCAGGCTTCATGTGGAGGAGTGGAGAATCAAACTTTGTTCTCCAGGTTAGAGTCTGTTGCTCTTAACCACTACACCAAGCTGCCTTACTTTCACATCATCTGCTATCTGATCGTTTTTAAGTGGAGATGCCAGAGACCTAACCTGGGATCTTCTGCATGTAAAGTAAGTGCTCTGCCAATGAAGCACTGTCCCAGCCATCTAAAACTTTGAGGAGATCCCTTGGACTTACCAAATATGAGAAAACTGATCATAGGTCATTCTGTGATTTTTCCCTTTTCCAGCAACTAATCCTTTAAACACCAGCTATCTGGTGACCCCCCAAAAAAAAATCCTGAATATTTTTTGATTTTTCAGGCTCTGCCATTTGGGATAGGTTTAGACAATACTGAGTTTTATATTCGGTTGAAAAATATCTGGAAAATACCAGTAAGGTATTTTCTGAGTATTTTTCTGGCTCAGTATTGCCGAATTGAAGTTTCTTTGTGCAAAAAAGTCAAATGCTTCTATGCTGTTTTCATGAGCTCTTACACAGCTATGCCAGTTGGTGAGAGACATGCTGAGGGAGTCACTCTGTGTCTCACACATATATCTCTCTTACCTTACACACATCTTTCCAAACTGTCTTTGTGATATATATTGTTTTTGGCTATTAGAGCATGGTTCAATATGTGTGGAAAGAAGTCAATTTCTAGCACACTAATGAAACATTTGAGTAGCATCACTTTTGAACATATTCAGCAAAGCAGACAATAAATAATGAAGCAGTGTTGGGAATGACTGTTATGTGTTCCTGCAAAAAAAAAAAAAAGGCATAACAATTTACCAGACCATAGTACTCTAATTATATATATAGTTATGTCATAATCCAGTGATTGAAGCTGTGAATGGGCAAGACAGATCTTTCTACAAACCCATAAAACATTCCAGGTTTGCAAAAAAATATAGAGGTTGAATAAACTCCAATAATAAAAGGAGCGCCTGTAGCTTTAAGAAAAGGATTACCTCACTTGCTACTGCTAGGCAACCACAGCATTCCAGGCTTGGAGTTTCTGTGAGTAAAAGACAGGGGGAGGGAGCAGGGCCTTTTCCAAGGCCATTTCAGCCTTTGAGGGAGGACTCATCAGGACCAGGCCTGGGGCTAGGGTTGCCAGCTCCAGGTTGGGAAATTCCTGGAGATTTTGGGGTGGAGTGTAGGGAGGATGAGGTTGAGGGAGGAGAGGGGCTCCAGCAGATGTAATGTCATAGAGTTCACCCACCCAAAAGCATCCATTTTCTCCATGGGAAATCCAAAAACAGCATCCGTGACAAAAATAACAGAGTCAATAAAGATATGTTGCAAAATCATTTACTGTAGTAATTCTGTAGAAAATTCTCTTCTATTATCGCTTACACGCTAACGAATGCTGCGCAAGGTAAACAATTTGTTTCACTTTATATTTGCTTTATCTGAGCGTGTAGCAATCACAATTCTTATCAACTACTAGAGAGTCAACATGGAATGTTTTCTTCAAGAGTTGATAAGTAGTAATTGATAAGAATTGTGATTGCTACATGCTCAGATAAAGCAAATATAAAGTGAAACGAATTGTTTACCTTGCACAGCATTTGTTAGTGTGTGAGCGATAATAGAAGAGAATTTTCTACAGAATCACTACACTAAATGATTTTGCAACATATCTGTATTGACTCTTTGTTATTTTTGTCATGGATGTTGCTTTTGGATTTCCATTTCCTCCTATGATCTCTCATTTTTGGCTTCTACTATATTTTCTCCAGGGGGACAGATCTCTGTTATCTAGAGCTGAGTTATAATTCTGGGAGATCTCCAAGTTTCAACTGGAGGTTGGCAACCTTAGGCCTGGCAGCAACCACTGAGTGACTTAATGACACCTGATTTGCATTACTCAGCTAGGCCCAGCTGTTTGCTACTGTTCAACAGCAGGCACCCTGTGAAAGCCAGTGTGGTGTACTGGTTAGAACTTTAGAGTAATATTTGGGGGACCCAGGTTCAAATCCCCATCTGGCTGTGGAAGCTTACTAGGTGATTTGGTCCCAGTCATATACTTTCATTCTAACCTACCTCACAGGGTTGTTGCAAGGATAAAAAGGAGGAGAGGAGAATTATGTAAACTGATTTGGTCCTTACTGTGGAAAAAGGCAGGGCATAAATGAAGTAAATAAATAATAAAAACAGCTGTAGATGGGAGGCAGATAAAAGGTAGGGTGGTGAATGACTGAAAAGGAGACAATGGGGAAGGGAAAGGAGAGAGAATATGGGTATTGCCAGGAGGAGGGAAAGAGAAAATGCTGTAGGGAGGCTGATACAAAGGAAAATGAGGAACCCCCCACAAGTCCTTAAGGATTCCCTACCAGGCAAGTGGGCCTTTCCCAGTGACTGGCACCACTGAACTGGGCTATAGTTTTCCTATGCAGAGGCTGCTGGTGGGGGAAGAAGGAACACTCTAGACAGAGGGGTAGATAAATGTAGGTCAGCTGTTGGGTGGGAAGGAGAGAAGGAAGCAGGAAAATTGGAGAGGCTATGGGGGCTTTCAGGAAAGGGAAAGTAGAAATAGTGTGGTAGCAGGAAATGAGATGCTTGCCACAAATCCTTTCAGGTTCCTGCATGTGTACACACACAGAGAGATGTGGGAAAGTCATATTAGATAGCCTATAAGTGTAAGGGAAGCCACTAATCCAAGTATACCTTACTTGCATACATGAGGCATCTGAGGTGTGCTGGGGTCACAGCAGTGACCCAAGCACAGATTCAGGGAAAAGCACATGAAATCTGTCATGCAAAGCAGAACTGTGTAGACCAAGGGAGCATAAACTCAATGTACATGGCAAAGTAAAATGCACCAAGAGACTAAGAAGGAATTGGAGGATGAGTGCAGCTTCTGATGCAGGAGCAAGGGAATCATTTTTGAAAAGGAGTTTATTTTCCTGAACTCACAAAGACTAGAGGAATGCTGATGAACTCAGAGAGTGACTTTCTGATTTGCCAAATGAGTGTGATGAAGGGAGTTCTCATGGGGTATGAAAGCTTTGAAAGAAGGTAATAGAAAAATATTTAATCATTATTAAATCATTAATCAATTCCAACAGCTCACTTGTAAAAAATACCTTATGATAACAATCATTTACAGAAAAAGAAGCAGAAATCCCCTTACTGCATATCTCTGAATGTAGTAAAGAAATCATAGAAGAGGGATCAGCCATTCATTCCAATCCATTCCCATATCTCTGTGGTAGGATATGAATATCAACATAGTTTTTGTCCAGATTGACCTATGCAGTCCAGCACTCAGGGAGGGAGGAATAGGCCCCCAGAAGTGAGGAGGATGCTGCATGCGGAAGGAGGGCTCCCTCTGGCCCCTGTCCAATGGGGCTGGTTGTGCTGGTTGTTCCACAGTGCCTCAAACTGATTGTTTCAGGAGGGGTCCAGCTTATTGTTCTAGGGGGCTTTGCACTGACTGTTCCAAACAGCCCTTGGTGTGCCATCTGAAACTGGGCCTCTAAATCTGCACCTATCCCTGACAACTGTCAGTTTTAGATTTTTAAAAAATTGAGCCAATTTCTTTCTGTGTCTATTAAAAATGCAGATATCAGGGCATAGTAGATATGTATGTGGGGTTAAGGGGTAGGTAGTAGGCTACTGCATGTTGTATTACTTGATAGAACAGAGCTCATGTGAATACAACAGTAAATGCATGAGCTATGTGATTACCCAGTGGCTAGACCATAGGATGGTTATTGAATGGTTTCCGGATGCAGTAAAAGAAAGGATCCAAGCCACTGAAGATAACATAGGGTTATGAACATTTGATCTCTTCTGGGAAAGGCAAAGACTTTTTGCTCCACTAATGCTCATGGAATATGAGTTAAATCCAGAGGTGGCAATATAAGAAACTTTTATTATCAGAATAGCTCCTTTTTGTGAACAGATTTCTCCATGAGTTGAAGATACCTTTTGTATCAAACCCATTGTAACTTAAATACACATAACTGGGAAATATTATATTATTTTATATTATATTATAAATTTATATTTTTTCTCCAGGAGGAAATGAAAAAACATTTTGTTTTTAAGTTTTGTTTTTAAGAAAGGGATTCTGCAATCATCCTATTTCAGGAGCACAAAAGTGAACAAAATAAAATCAGAAGGAAGCAATTTCAAATTGTAAGAAGTTCTTGATGTATTATTCTATGTTTTATATCCTAGAAGAAGAAACAATGTATGAACACCAAAACCTTACCAAGCAGTTCTGGAGGTTTCCCAGTATGCTGTCCATGATTCATGAAGACCCTTCTGTTAGTGAAGTCCTTAAGCATAGCTTTTTAAATTTCACTGTGCAATGAATATTGAAGTTTGAAGGATGAAACACAAATATAAAGCAAGTTACTGTACAATATAATGCAATGTATCAGTAGTAGTTCCATAAATTTTGTGCTTAATTTTATATGGTACTGCTTTCCAGTTACAGCATCTACTCAACTGGTGGAGCTGGACTAATCCTAATATTAACAATCATGCCAACTTAACTCTGACCCAGGCAAGTCAATAGTAATATCAAACCTGTTCAAGTATTTCAGCTTTGAATGCAGAGTGAAGAAGCATTTCTCAGTGCTGAAGTGAAGGCAAAACAATGGTACATAAAGGTAAGAAACCTGCTATTTACAGCTTATACCTACTTAATCTAGATAACATCTCATCCTTACAATACCATCCAAAATGCCTTCAAGTCAGAGGGTAGAACTGAGTGAGTAGCCTGCTGCCTTCTCCTGATTGGCTGATCAAAATGCATCTCAACTAATAATGTCCCATACCTGATGGTTATTGAATGGTTTCCGGATGCAAGCCACTGAAGATAACATAGAGTTATGAACTTTTGATCTCTTCTGGGAGAGGCAAAGACTTTTTGGTCCACTAATGCTCATGGAATATGAGTTAAATCCAGAGGTGGCAATATAAGAAACTTTTATTATCAGAATAGCTCCTTTTTGTGAACAGATTTCTCCATGAGTTGAAGATACCTTTTGTATCAAACCCATTGTAACTTAAATACACATAACTGGGAAATATTATATTATTTTATACTATATTATAAATTTATATTTTTTCTCCACGAGGAAATGAAAAAACATTTTGTTTTTAAGTTTTGTTTTTAAGAAAGGGATTCTGCAATCATCCTATTTCAGGAGCACAAAAGTGAACAAAATAAAATCAGAAGGAAGCAATTTCAAATTGTAAGAAGTTCTTGATGTATTATTCTATGTTTTATATCCTAGAAGAAGAAACAATGTATGAACACCAAAACCTTACCAAGCAGTTCTGGAGGTTTCCCAGTATGCTGTCCATGATTCATGAAGACCCTTCTGTTAGTGAAGTCCTTAAGCATAGCTTTTTAAATTTCACTGTGCAATGAATATTGAAGTTTGAAGGATGAAACACAAATATAAAGCAAGTTACTGTACAATATAATGCAATGTATCAGTAGTAGTTCCATAAATTTTGTGCTTAATTTTATATGGTACTCCTTTCCAGTTACAGCATCTACTCAACTGGTGGAGCTGGACTAATCCTAATATTAACAATCATGCCAACTTAACTCTGACCCAGGCAAGTCAATAGTAATATCAAACCTGTTCAAGTATTTCAGCTTTGAATGCAGAGTGAAGAAGCATTTCTCAGTGCTGAAGGCAAAACAATGGTACATAAAGGTAAGAAACCTGCTATTTACAGCTTATACCTACTTAATCTAGATAACATCTCATCCTTACAATACCATCCAAAATGCCTTCAAGTCAGAGGGTAGAACTGAGTGAGTAGCCTGCTGCCTTCTCCTGATTGGCTGATCAAAATGCATCTCAACTAATAATGTCCCATACCTCATGTGAGGTTAACGGTGGCCAGGGTAAATTGATCCATGGCATTATCTGCTGTGAATGTCTCTTAGCAGGATTCACAAGTTGTTATCTGAAGAAACACAGGATGAATTCAGGATCTGGGGGGTAGGGTACAATTAGGCTGATGAATGGGAAGTCTTCTGCTACAAGTAAGCTGCCTGGCTATAATGGAGTACATAGGCATGGTAATGACAATGTGTGGAGAGGAAGACTCTGCTTGACATTAGTTAGGAGCTATGCAACTACTGTGTTAATGAGTGAGTGGTATAGCCCAGTGGCACTGTCTTATTTGCGGGTAGCCCTCAATAACAGGGCACCCCACTTCTAACCAGAGACCCACAGCTCAGGTCAAGGAAGGCACTCTTGGCCTGAAACACAGGACTAGCCACAGCTCTGGAAAATGGTCTCCATTTTCAGTTGGCAACAAAGCAGCCCTCAGAGCAAACCTCCAGTATTCTCCCCACACCCAGCAAAAGTATGCATATGAAACAAAAGGTTTCGCCAGGTAGTGTACCTGCATTTCTAAAGCTATTCAGAGGCTTCCTGGTGAATAGCTCTTCTATTTCCAAAACCTCACCTAGATCTTTTTGTGTGATGTGAGAATCCATTGTCTCCAAACCTTTTTTTCCTGCTCCATCCCTCAGGATACTGAGATAAACCAATCATACATTCAAATATTTAGAGATCCTTCCTGATGCTAATCAGGGATTCATCTCCCACCTTTTGTCTATACTTGGTAATTTATTCAATCTGCCTTGGCAGAACCATTAGTGATCATCAAACTATTTCAGCCATCTCCAGTAATCCCATCATAGCTATTGTGAACAGACTCTGCCTCTGGAACCTCATTGGTAATACCTAAGTCTGGCTCCTCCTGATGCCACACCCCCTGGGACCCAGGGTTGGTCCAGGTAATCTTTTGTCTTCACCTGAGACAAGCCCCTCAAGACCTCCTATTGGTCAGCATCGTTCTCCAAGGTCTATATCCATCCATGCACACACACCCTCTCTCTCTCTCTGCCCCCCATAGTGCATAACACTGGCCATTGGCACTATTCTCTTCAAGGACCTCTGCACATCTGGACAGGTAGTATTACCCCATAACTGACCCCTCTATTGTCTATCTATAACCTCTGCTTTCTTAATTCTGTATTGCATGCTCTTTTTGAATGCTTACTGTGCTTGTAATTAGGGAAACTTTTAAATAAAAACTATTTAATTTTACTCTTCAGATATGTAGTCTTCCTACTGTACTGGACCTTGGTATAAACTGGTGTACAGTCCTTTGTACTCCTCTGGCCTCTCATGCCACATAGCTAATTTCCCCAAAGAGGAAGGCCATTGGCAGTAACAGTGGGGAGTAGACTGTGGTCAGATTTCAATATTTCCATAATATTAATATTTGAATTAACCTACAGAAAAAATTAAGATTGTTCACCATAAATCAAAACTTAGAAGACTGAATTTTTTGCAGTTACATGCTGTCTCTTATTATTTCATTTTGCAAGACCTCATACATTCCTCAGTAGTTATTCTTACCACAGAGATAGGATTCTGAAAATCTCAAGGCCTAGTCATAAGGACTGGGTAGAGCAGTAGTAATATATGCAGAGATTTCTACCAGCAAGTCAGCAAGGCAAAACCAGCAGATATGATCTATTTTTCAAGGAATCTCACCCATGGTTGCCATCTTTATTTTTCTAATTGCATCTCAGACTATGTATGTTTTCACAGCTCTGAGTATTTTTTCATACTCACAGGAAGCTCTCTTTTGTACTTTTTGAATGTCTATTATTAAAAGAAACACTAACATGAAATAAATCATTATTATGGGGGGAAATTGGGTATATCAGGTTGAGCACTCCAATTTATGTAGAGTTTTTTCTTCTAATTATAATAAAGGCTGTTCAGAAAAAGAACCTTTATCAAAGAGCATTTGACATGCAGAGTAGTTTATTTTGGAAACAGAATATCTAATTCTGTAGTAAGTGCTACATAATTAAAATTAAGGGTGTGTATCTGGACACTATCTAAATCAATTTTTAAAAATTGGTGCCTCGCTGACACTGCATTAATCTAAAGAAAGTGGGGATGGGATACACAGAACAGAAAGAATGATTCAGAGGATAATGAACATGATAAGAACATTGTCTATCAGCACCAAAGAGGATTGAGCTGATAGGTTTCTGCATACACTGTCCAGGGAGGAGGAGGAGGAGGAGAAAGTGGAGATGAAGAAGGTTTTTATAACTTGCTTTTCTCTACCTTAAAGAGTCTCAAAGCAGCTTAAAATGGCATTCACTTCCTCTCCCCACAACAGGCACCTCGTGAGATAGGTGGAGCTAAGAGAGTTCTGAGACAACTGTGACTGGCCCAAGGTCACCCAGCAGGCTTCATGTGGAGGAATGGGGAATCAAACCTGGGTTCCCTTGATCCTATTCTGATACTTTAACCACTACACCACCCTGACTCTCTGCAATGTTTTGTTGTCTGTCAAGCATCACTTAGAATGAAAGTAAGACTCACAGCCACTAGATCAAAGTTCAATGGGAGATGCTATGTTTTAGGCTCCCTAATAAGTAACTATATTCTATATTCCTTTTAATAAAATATTGTAATTTATTTAGGCTACTTTTGTTATTCGATTTATTCTACTGATGACTTTCCTCTTATTTTTATAGGAAACTAGCCTGATACCCGTGCTTCGCTATGGTATTTAAGTTCTGTAAATTCAGTTATAATACTGATGATGTAAAGTACAATCAATCAATATCCCCAATTACAAAACTTCGAAACATAATCCAACAATTCCTCAATCTATAATATACTTTTGCACTTTGTATACACTGTCCATAAGTGTTATCCACTGAAGTAAGACAACAGTTCCTCTAGAACAAAACAGTCCATTAAGTTTCTCGTGGTCTGTATTATTTTCCTTCTCCAACGAGGTCCCGGTAATTTCTCTCATTTCATGTAATCATGTCTTCTACGAAAATTCATCTGTGACTTACTAATGGTCATAAGGAGTTTTCAAGTCTGTTATCTTCCTGGAAGAAGTCTGTTTTGTGACAACAACCTTGAAAACTCTTTATGACCATTAGTAAGTCACAGATGAATTTTCCCTGAAGAACTGATTACGTGAAATGAGAGAAATTACTGGGAACTCATTAGGGAAGGAAAGTAACAATGACCATGAGAAACTTAGTGGACTGTTTTGTTCTAGATGGACTGTTGTATGACTTCAGTAGATAATACTTATGGACGGTGTATACTAAGTGCAAAAGCATATTCTATATTGAGGAATTGTTGGATTATGCTTTGAAGTTTTGAAATTAGGGATATTGATTGATTATACTTTGAAGCTTTATAACTGATGTGTTTAGAATGTTTTCTTACTAATAGCTTTGTATTTATGAACTGATGAAACATATATAATAGATACATATGCATAGAACACAATCGACAGCAAAAAAGAGTATTTAAAGATTTGAAATAAATATCTTTTATTAAAAGGAACATAGAACATAGTTACTTACTAGGGAGCCTAAAACATAGCATTTCTCATTGAACTTTAGGAAAACGAGAACATCTAAAGATGAATATGAACAAGTCTCTTACATGTATTATAATGTAAGTTGCATCTCATCAAGTCTCATCTGTCATAATTTAAGCAGCAATAGTGTACAAGAAACTCTATTCCAAATGTAGTGGATGAGAGTTACTTAGTTTCCTTTATTCCACTAATTTATCCACTCTGGGCCACAACATGAATAAGTTATTGTGATTCTCTTTCACTCTCACATTGTCACCTCTTAGATTGTGTATTTCCTTAAACATAAGCATAGCATGTATGTATTTCTCCAAGTTCTATGTTGTTGCACAGTCAGTTCCAGTCTACTGCTTAACTTCCATATTATATGTCTAATATATAATGAGGTTCCATACCTGTACACACACAAAAAGAAAACAATTTGACCAAGAACAGCACATGCAAATGACAGAGATAGAAATGTCAGTTTTCTCACAGGCAATTTTGGTCAATTTCATGTTTCATCATCTGACTTATTCAGGAATGTTCATGTAATCTCACTGAGCAAGCCATCAGTACATTAAAGTTCATGGAATGGAATTTTCCCACTTTCTACTTCGTATTGCACTTATTGTTGATTAACCTTGTATTTATTGGCTTTGTATTTTTGTGAGATCATTCTAATGTTTAGAGTAAACCAAGGTTTGTTTCACCTTTAACACCAGAATCAGAAAAATGTAATAGTATAATTCATTATTGCACCTGAAATGTATAAAATAAAATGTAATCAGTGGAAAATGAATTATGAACCCAACTGAAACCCCCGGAAGAATTTAAACAGAAAAGATATGATTATCAGAATTGTAATTTATTTAGGCCAGGGAGCGGTGGTGCAGGCAGTACGATGCCTGCAGGTAACATCTATAGCGAACAGCCACAATGGCTGTTCGAATCCCCACCGCGGCTGGGTTGAGCCCCCGGCCCCAGTCCCAGCTCCCGCCAACCCAGAGGTTCGAAAGTAACACAAGTAGATAAATGGGTACCTGCCCTAGGTGGCAGGGGGCACCCTCCTCCGGGTTCGTGCCAGGAGTGCGGTCGATGGCGGCAGTGGCAACAGGCGGAGCGGCACGGCGAGAGCAATGGTGGTGGAGCAGCGGCGATTCCAGGAGACGGCGACCAATTCGAGCGGAGGCGGAGCCGGATGACGCAGCAATGAGGGGACGCAGCACGGCAGGAGCCCGATGGGATGCACAACCGGAAGCTGCGCCCCGAAGCAACTGTGCATCAACGGAAGTCACCAAGCCTGCCCAGATGGTCGCCAGTCAGCCAGGATCGTCAAACAACAACGAGGCCTGCCGAAGAAGAAAAATACGCCACATGGGTGCTGGTAGGGAATCCCTCCCCCTTGGAAAAATTGTGGCCCTAACTAGGTATTCAACTACGCAAGTAGTCACTGTAAACCGCTCTGAGACCCATTAGGGGTCATGAGCGGTATAGAAATCGAAATATAAATAAATAAATAAATACTGATGACTTTCCTCTTATTTTTATAGGAAACTAGCCTGATACCCGTGCTTATTTCTTTTCCAGAAATTTTTATAATACCATGATTTTACTTAGCTGGACCTTTTAGCTAGATAGGCATTTCAGACTGAAAATGGAACTTACATTCACTGCATGTACCCATTACACCTCTCTGCCTCCTTTCCCTTCTGTTGTATTTCCTAGATTCTAGTTAGATTCTAATAGTGCATATTTATTGAGAACTCAAATCTAAAACTGACTTGAAACCAATGGGTTTAGATTACAAAAAGAGCCCTAACTCCACATAGTATTACTCTGTCAGGGATGCAAAGATATGTCTTCTTTGCTTAGGAAGAGCACCACATGAATTGATAGTCCTACATATGGTGACAACTACAACATCTGGGAATACTTTGCAACTGGCTCATATATGATAATACTATATAAACCTAGACTGTCACTTGCAGCCCTTCTTTCAAAGATAACGTTTCACCATGGCATCTTTTACTGAATATATGTGTGTTTTCCTATTGTATTGGGCTATATCCTGCCAGATAGTTTAATCCTGTTTTGGGTCTCTCTCTGTCTCTGCACAGTCTGCATAGCTTGACAGTCTCTGTCCTGGTGGAGATGCTTAAATAAAACCTTTTACAATCGCCCCCATAAGCAAATAACATTTTTTTCTGAATTGCTCCTGACTGAGAAATAAGTCACAAGAACACTGGCTGAGGCGCTTAAAGGAGCTTTACACTGTTGTGGACCTTACACTGTGAACACTGACAAAGAGAGCAGAATGGCATCACATCCACTGGAGTCAGGGAGAGAAGACAACATTTTTGAAGCAGAAAATCTGAAATAAAGACAATGAGAAAGTCAATGCCCCCATGCTTATCCTTTACTGCCAGGTGAAATGGTAATGAGATCTTTACTGCTGATTTTGTTAGGACTGGCAAAAAGTAATTGTCCCGCGGGTTCTTCCGCGGCCATATTGGCTGCTGCGGTGGGACTGGCACACCACGCGCCGAGCTCTTTGCCAGCCACAAGCAAGGAACGGAGCCTTGGGAACAGCCTTGGGGAAGGGGGCGCCTGTGTTCCGAAACCACAGCGAGACAGTGGGGGGCGAGGGACAGAGGGGCCTTACCTTTCAGGCAGGGACAGAGGGGCCTTACCTTTCAGGCAGGGTGTTACCGAGGTCGCTACCGCAGAGGGGGGGCAGACACTTCCGCTATACGCCCCGAGCCTCGGAAAGTTGAAGGGAACGGGGACTATGCTCAGATCAGGAAGGAAAACACGTGAAGCAGGGAGGGTGTTTGGGCTATAGGCTTTTGGGGAACCACAGGGTGTGTTTGATTACTGTAAGAGCCGCGGAAAGTTGAAGGGAACGGGAACTATGCTCATATCAGGAAGGAAAATACATGAAGCAGGGAGGGTGATTGGGCTGTAGGCTTTTGGGGAATCACAGGGTGTGTTTGATTACTGTAACAGGCAATAAAAAGGAGGAAACAAGAAACACCGGGGAGGAATTCAGAGAATCAAAGAAAGACAGAGAGAGAGCGAGATGCTGGAGGTCGATTCTTCTGAGGACGAGGTCTGGCGTGTGGTGCAACACCCAGCCTGTCCAATTCTGAGGTGTTTGTTTCTGACTCTGAAAGACTCCCGACACGGCGACTGGTTATACAGCGCCAGGGAGCAACGCGAATCATGACAGTAATAATTGACTTTGAATTCTATAT
>NW_015176003.1:421000-438458 GCF_001447785.1 Gekko japonicus
CCCAGAAACTGGGGATCCCCAAATAAATAGAATGGGACCATGTGCCAACAGAAAGAATCTTCTACAGACCTGGGGGAACCCTCATGTTTGCAGGAAAATGTGAAAAGGTTTTTAAATGGGAGGAGTTAAATCCCCATACACAGAGGAATATTGTCTGTGCTTACATATCTATCTATCTATCTATCTATCTATCTATCTATCTATCTATCTTCTATCATCAATACCCAGGCCAAACCGCTGGACCTAGTGATACTAAATTTGGGGAGAGCGCTCCTATTGTGGTGTAGGTGCTTGCTAAGAAGGGATTTTTAGAAATTGGAACCCTAAGTGGGTCAAAAGGGGGAAAATGTGCTCCCCTTATTGATTCCTATGTGGCTGCCAGGCAGTTGCCTCTCTGCACTCCTCACTCTCTGATTGGTCAACTGCAGAGCTCAGTGTTCTGAGGTTAAAAAAAAAAACTCAACAGTTACAGGGGACTGCAGAGAGCTAATGATAGTTGAGGAAATCAGGAGTGGCCAACAACCACCTGTGAGGTGAAGCAAAGCTGCTGGCCCAGCCTTTCTGATGGCTTTCAACATACTCCCCCCACCTCCTATACCTAACAGGCAGTTGTCTGTCGGGTGCAGCCCCACCTCCACAGTGATTTCTAATACTCCTCCCCCTCCCCCTTCTACACTGGACAGGCAGCTGCCTGTCAGGTGTAGGAGAGGAGGTGGGATGGCTTCCAACACACTCCCCCCACCTCCTACACCTAACCGGCGGTTATCTGTCAGATGCAGCCCTACCTCCACAGTGGCTTCTAATACTCCTCCCCCCTCACCCTCTTACACTGGACAGACAGCTGCCTGTCAGGTGTAGGAGGCTGAGGGGGGATGGTTTCCAACACACTCCCCCACCTCCTACACCTAACAGGTGGTTGTCTGTCAGGTGCAGCCCCACCTCCACAGTGGCTTCTAATTCTCATCCCCCCTCACCCTCTTACACTGGACAGGCAGCTGCCCGTCAGGTGTAGGAGAGGAGGTGGGATGCTTACAGACGCCGAGGATGTTTGCTCAGCAGGATTGCCTTAGCACTGCTGCTGGCCCAGCCTCCCTGATGCCTTTAAATACGACCCCCCCAACACCAGACAGGCCGGTGTCTGTCAGGTGTAGGAGCAGGGCCACGGTATGAATGTTTATGGGGAGATAATAAAGGACATTTCTAGGAGCCATTTCAATGTGTGCCTCCCTCATGGACCTGAAGAAATGTCTACCACATCACCACTCCCTTGCACCAACTTCCCCTCATACCTCTCACCTCTTACTGCCCCCTCCCCCAAGGAAGCTCCTGGCAAACGTCGAGCCAGATACACCAACGCTACAAGGAGGAGGCAACTTAGGAATGTGGCAAAGACATTTGCACATAGTACTCCTGCAGTGCACTGAGCTGTGCAGACCAAGTACCAGCAAGCTCACCCTGAGATGCTCAGAACAACAGTCTCCATATGAGCAAAGCAATCCAGGAACACAAGTAGAGAGGCCATCACTTTCGTGGAAGGTAGCAGGAATTGACTTCAGGTGACTGCTTCTTAAATGGACAATTCTATGTGGCTTGCTCCAGAGTGAGCTCATCAAGCAGCCTAGTGATCCCAACACCTGAGGGCAGAACCACCAATGTGGTCTAGAGAGAGGTCCTTCAGTAGAGAAAAAAAAAGTACGTATGTCTCATTTCATTTCTTACATTACAATCTTCTCCATTAGAATTCCTACAACAAATGTCACATTTCAAACTTCACATCATCAGTATTATAACTGGATTTACAGAACTTAAATACCATAGCAAAGCATGGGTATCAGGCTAGTACAACATAAAGCGGTGTCGCTGTGTGGGTGGCTCAGCAGTTCCTCTGGCCTGGCTGGATGTAAACATAGCTGGGCTGGAGTAGCAATATGCTACTGATGGGTAGTTGGTGGATGAGAGGGTAGGGGGGGATTAGCAGATGGGCAGGTGGGAGAGCTGGAGCCACTGCATGAGCGCACAGGACAGGCAAATGGGGCGGGGGGGATGGTGGATGGAAGAAGAGCCAGAACTGCCACTCCCAGCCACTTGAGCCAGGCAGATGTTGGCAACAATACTGCAGGCAGGAGGGCTGGCAGGCAAATAAGCGGGCCTGGAGATTGAGCAAGGTTGGGGTACCAAAAGGATGGGGTTTTACAAGCAGTTTCTCTGGTTGTCATGTACAATTATGGATGCAAGTTAAACCAAGTCATGCATTTTTTATTCAGATAGTTTGGAGGATCAGGCTGATTTCCTGTGATTTCATGCCTTTAAATGATCAGTTCAAATGCTTGTACTTACAAGCAGAATATACTTTGCCATAGATACTGATTTTTTACAACCCCTTTATTCACTTTGAGACACATCTATCCAGTCCAGAGTGTTTGTATATTGGATAATCTCATCAATATTTTAGCAATTAAACTCAAGTTTAGTTGCTAAAATATTACCTCTTCTGAAAATATGCTCATTCCTTTCCCCCTTCTGTGTATTCTATACAGTGTTCTGTATTCCCTAAATCAACTGACCATCACCTTCATTCCATTAACCTCTGCAAAACGTCTTCTCACTGTGTCAGGACAGCTTTTTCTCTGTTATCTGTTCCAACTCACTTTTTTTCCATTAAGAGGAACATCTTCTTCCTCCCAGACTTCTAAGATGTTCTTGCAGTTTTAAAAAAGTAAGGATTTGGCCTTTATCCTGACCTTCGCTGGATACTTTATGTAGGAGAACATTAATTTAGAATTTCAGTGCTCCACTTTAACTTTCTATCCCTTTCTCTTTGATAGCTTCAACTTTCTTTGCAGCATATGAACATATGGAGTTTCCTGATAGTGTCAGGACATTGGCCCAACTTTCTACTCTGACTGGCAACATTTCCCCAAGATCTCCTAACTAGCAAACTGCTAACTAGCTCAGACTTCAAAACTCCTTTTTAACTGGAGACACCAAGATTCCAAACTGGGACCATGGAAGGCAGAATCTGTGAGCTATCACAAACAGTTCCTGTCTCAGAGCAAACCTGATCTCAAGTAAGATTATTGTGTTAGCAATTCAGATGCTATATATTTTGGCAGAATTTTTCAAGTGATTCTCACATCTGCAATACTTTCTAATCATAAAGTCTGAATGGCTCTACATTTGTATATCCAGGAATCAGCTTTACCCACCAGTGATTCAACCATAACTTTTATCAGAGATGCTGCATACTTCAAAATAGGGGGAAATGTGAGAAAGCATTAACTGGTGATTGCATGTGCACAATCTTAGTTTTTCATTATTATTTATTATTTGTGGAACAGGGTCACTTTTAGGATCAAAGAAGAGCTGCAGAAAGCAGCAGAAATATTTAAGGGATGGGGTAAATAAATAAACAGCTATCTAGGAAAGTATGGATTTATTTCATAGCTGAAATGATATATGATTATGTTTTTATACTTTGATTTGTTGTATATTATGGTTTATCATTGTTTCTTATTGTTCATTATCATCATTTTTTACTGTCCACAATTTTAGTTTTTACACAGTATATATAAGAACTGTTTGAACACAGTCAGTTTATTGAATGTTTGACCCCAATGTTTACAGCTGTCACCACTAGTTCTTATTGAAGTGGTAAATCTGTGGCTGTGGTTAGATGAGCAGTTTGATCTGATGTCATTGCTGTTCCCTTCCAGATTTAAAGTGCATGATCGGACAGCGACATCTGCCTCCTGTTCCCCAGTTGTTGGCATCCTGTTCTGACCTGCCTTGGAATCAGAGTTATTAGGCCCTCGAACAGGCAACAGGCATTGCCACTCCAGGTACAGTTACAACTCAGGTTAAGGGAACCAAGAAGCAGACTAGACAAGCATCCAAAACCCAGTTTCAAGCTTTGGTGCTAACCTGTCTTTCTCTTCTTGAGAGTCGAGTTGCCAAGCCCATTGGATCCAGTGATGGACAGGGCAGGAGTGGGGCTACAGACACAGGTTCTTTGGGATGGAGTGACCCTGATTAGTGCACGGGATCAAGGTGGCGAAGGTATCTTCAGGGACACCCGGCCCATCTGATGATTCTGTTAGCACTCCCCAATCAGGGCTGGCTTGGCCTTGGGGGCCAGGGGGGTCCACCGCCTGCAATGGTTCTGGGAGCTTCCACTGCATCCCAGGTGACTTCAGCACTGGCCATGGCCTTATGGGCAGTCCAGGGGGGTCCACCGCCTGCAATGGTTCCAGGAGCTTCCACTGTGTCCCAGGTGACTTCAGTGGCTATTGTTCCATCTCAGCACTGGCCATGGCCTTATGGGCAATTTTCACCTCCTCCTTGAGCAGGTTTCCCAGGGCATGAAGCGGCAGTTCCAGGGGCACACTGGGGGTGGGGCCCACCTTCACCCTGGGGTGCTTCTGCCAGTCAGGTGCCTGCCAAGTCGTTACCCTCTGGTGACACAGCATTGCCTTTGGGTGTCCATTTATTGCCTGCCACGAGGGAGAAGATATGTAAGGGTGAATTCGTGGATATCTTCTCCCGTCTTTATCAGGAGTTGGAGAAGAAGGACAAAATTTATTGCGGGCAAAAGGTGATCCCCCAAAGGTAAAGCAGTGTCACCAAAATGCATTAACGATGCTGACGCAGCATCGTAGGGATTCGCCCAAGGGGGAGTACATCACAGAGCACCCCAAGGCCCAGCTAGAACTGCACCCCAAGGGGACTGCATAGCCTGCGAAGGAGGGCCCCAAGCCCATGGTTAACTGTTGTCACCAGAGCTTTTAGTAGTGTCTGTCTGCAAAGCAGGTGACATGCCAGAGCCAGCTCCTTGCCCCCACGGCCCCCATGGCCACATCCAACTGAGTTGCAATGCAGGATCCCACGTACCACTGGGACCCGGCTGTTCCATCTCCACAACTTCCACTGGTGCGGCATCTGACATGGCTGCAGCTGCTCCAGACGCCCCGGTATCATTTCCAGCATCAGGCCCAGCAATTAAAGAAAGCCATTTAATGACTTCATCCCTAAACTTCTTCCTCTCGGCCCGGCTCTTTAGTCTGCGGTCAGAAACCCCAACCACTTGCAAAGCCCTAGCTTGTTCTAAAGCTGCAAGCCTATCCAATATTGTTTGCTGTTCCGCTCTCTCATCCTTGTCATCGGATGACGAAGGAACAGTTCCTATGCCCTGATGGGGGGGAACTGGCTTGGACCTCTTAGGTGCGGGGCCTTTCCCCTTCACCCCACCTTTTCCTTTCTTAGATGCCATTATAATTATATACTTGTTTCAAGAATCAAACTTAAAATGGCCGCCTCAGCACGCCCAAGCCTTACTTAAAATGCCCACCCCACTCCTTGACAGAAAGCCTGCTTTAAAAGGGAAGCTTAAAATGGCCGCCTCAATCCTTAACAGAAAGTCTGCTTTAAAAGGGGTCCTTAAAATGGCCGCACAACTCCTTGACAAGAGGCTGAACGAAAAGTTGTTAAAATGGCTACCAACCAACTAATCCCCAAACCCGTCAGATGGGAGGAGTAAGGTGTAAGAAAAGAGGGGGGGATGGAAACCTCCCAAGGGTAACAACTAGGGGTCCCACGGCTTCACCAACTGCCCTATACCAACAGGGGCAGGAAGGGGATCAGGACCAGAAAGCAGCCAGGGGGGGCAATATTATGTAAATTCTTGTTTGACTCGGTGGAGCAGCCCGCCAAGGGCCGCCCTGTGGCCGCGCCTCCTGCTGCGGCCCCTCGAAGCAGGCCACAGATGGGTCCGATGCTCTCCACAAACGGGTCTGATGCTCTCCGTGAAAAATGCAGCCAAGTCCAACACAATTGAAGCTCCCGCGTGGCAAAAGATGGCCCGACGCTCCTCCACTCCCAGACGCTGCCACGCCCCACACCCCGGACCGGCTGCCGACTGCCCTGGAGCCCTGGACTTTGCCGAAATGGGCCGCCGCCGCAGCGCCAAGCCTCACAACGCCGCAAGGAAGCTCCCCCGTCGCTCGCGTCCCCAAGCAACTTCAAACTAAGACCTCTCCTGCTACGTCAGGCCTCAAGGTGAGCCCGAAGCCCGGGAACCAGCCAACGTCGCGCTCGGAGCTCAACTTGATCCGAGCAGGAGGCGAGCTACTGACCGGGGAGAGAGCAGAGCCAAACTTCTAAAGCTGCAAGCCTATCCAATATTGTTTGCTGTTCCGCTCTCTCATCCTTGTCATCGGATGACGAAGGAACAGTTCCTATGCCCTGATGGGGGGGAACTGGCTTGGACCTCTTAGGTGCGGGGCCTTTCCCCTTCACCCCACCTTTTCCTTTCTTAGATGCCATTATAATTATATACTTGTTTCAAGAATCAAACTTAAAATGGCCGCCTCAGCACGCCCAAGCCTTACTTAAAATGCCCACCCCACTCCTTGACAGAAAGCCTGCTTTAAAAGGGAAGCTTAAAATGGCCGCCTCAATCCTTAACAGAAAGTCTGCTTTAAAAGGGGTCCTTAAAATGGCCGCACAACTCCTTGACAAGAGGCTGAACGAAAAGTTGTTAAAATGGCTACCAACCAACTAATCCCCAAACCCGTCAGATGGGAGGAGTAAGGTGTAAGAAAAGAGGGGGGGATGGAAACCTCCCAAGGGTAACAACTAGGGGTCCCACGGCTTCACCAACTGCCCTATACCAACAGGGGCAGGAAGGGGATCAGGAGCAGAAAGCAGCCGGGGGGGCAATATTATGTAACTTCTTGTTTGACTCGGTGGAGCAGCCCGCCAAGGGCTGCCCTGTGGCCGCGCCTCCCACCGCGGCCCCTTGAAGCAGGCCACAGATGGGTCCAATGCTCTCCACAAACGAGTCTGATGCTCTCCGTGAAAAATGCAGCCAAGTCCAACACAATTGAAGCTCCCGCGTGGCAAAAGATGGCCCGACGCTTCTCCACTCCCAGACGCTGCCACGCCCCACACCCCGGACCGGCTGCTGACTGCCCTGGAGCCCTGGACTCTGCCGCCAAGATTGCGCGGCACAGCCCGACAGTTCTTGCCCCCCCTGCTTCCAGAGGAGCCGAAACGGGCAGCTGCCGCAGCACCAAGCCTCACAACGCCGCAAGGAAGCTCCCCCGTCGCTCGCGTCCCCAAGCAACTTCAAACTAAGACCTCTCCTGCTACGTCAGGCCTCAAGGTGAGCCCGAAGCCCGGGAACCAGCCAACGTCGCGCTCGGAGCTCAACTTGATCCGAGCAGGAGGCGAGCTACTGACCGGGGAGAGAGCAGAGCCAAACTATTAAGGCTGTGCAGGCTCCGCTCCCCCTATTGGAGCTGGGGCACCACTGCAGCCTGCCTTACCTCATTCCTCCTCACGAGGAGGCAAAGGCAGCCCCCAGGAGGCATGCCAGGGCTGTCTCCTGTGGGGCCGGATTTTTGAGAAAGGTTCTGTTGCAATAAGTATTGGTTGCAAAAGCCCCTTAGTTTTATCCTGGGCTTTGCCTACCAATTGGCATGCTTTGCAGGATTTACAGAAAGCTCTGATGTTCTTTCTCATATTTAGCCAGTAGAATCTTTCTTACACCCAGTCTCTAGTCGTGTTTATGCCAAGATGCCCTGACATTGATGTCTCATCAGCAAGCTGGAATGTTTGCAGCCTGTACTTTTTGGGTACCACAAGCTGTTTCGTCTTTTCCCAAACTATAGAACATCTTCTCCTCATAGACACTCTGTAGAGTTTTTGATCTTGGACTTTAAATAGGCAAAGATTTTCTACTGTTACATCTCACGTCGTAGTCTCTGCCTTTTGCCATAGCTCTCTTAAGCTTTGATCCTTCTTCTGTTCAGCAGGGAACTCTGCTGCCTGCACTCCTTGCAACAGGGTTTCCAATTCGTTAGGACTAGGATCTTCTAGTTCTGTCTGCTGCTCTGCTAGCTGCTCTGCTAGTAAGCCTGCTGGTCTGAAGCCAAAGGCCTACTCCTGGTAACTACATTTACTTCCTTAGCAGTCTTTAGTTGTATGGCCAAATCATTCCCCAATAAAATGGGTACATTTAAATGTCTCCACACTCCCATTATCCATTTTCCTTTGACGTTCTTATATTTTATTGGAACTTCTGCCAGATCTACTTCAAATCCTAGGCCACTAATTCCCTTAATCCTGAAGGTCTTTCCAAGTAGGTATTGATTTTTCTGTATTAAATGGGTTTTTACTGTTACCTCTGCTCCGTGTCTCTCCAGCCTATTTCTTTGTCACTAATATCTACAGTTTCTACATCATCCCTATTTATATCCTCCTGCATTTTACAGATCTGTAGCACTCTAGGTGGCCTGTCTGTTTGCGTTTCTACTACTGGCACAGGGATTGCTGGGATTTCCATGCCTGTCTCTGTCCTTTTTTTTAAAAAAAAACACCTTTAACCGTTTTGGCTGAAGTTTAGGTTTTTTTCCTTTGTCAGGGGTTGGACACTGTGCTTTTATGTGCCCCTCTTCCTGGTATCTGTAACATAATATTGCTCCCTTTCTAATTTGTGTGGGAGTGGTCCACCTCATAGGGTTGATTTTAGATGGGTCATCTTTCATTCGCGGGAGCCAAACCGGAAGCCCCAATCTTTCGTTTTCTTGATGGGGGTGTGTGGAAATACTGATCTCCCCAAGTCCCCTTCCAACTCCACTAATAAAGTGGCGGTTTCATCCACCATCTAAACTGTGTCGGAACCTGTCTGTAGAACTGCTCTAAGCCTATCAGTTGCTTCAGTTCTTCTAATGTGGTGACTTTGCTTCCCTCAACCCATCTATTTAAGGCTTTATCTAAGTGAAAACCCAACTGAATATGTTTCACCTGGCTTTCTTTTAATTTCCCTGAAAGCCTTTCTGCGCTGTTCTGAATATGTTCCAAAATGGACTCTGACACATTATTTAGATAATAAATAGTTTGAAGTTTCATTGTTCCTCATTTCAGCATAATTTTCACTCAGCCCCCCACATATCTGAGGCATATCTGAGCATTCTGGCTTCATCAGGGATCTGTAGGTCTTTGCATATTGTCTCAAAGCTGAACAGAAAAGCCTCTATGTCATCTCCTTTCTAATGATGTGGAAATTTATTTTCTCCTAAGGTAATTTCCCCACTCATCAGTGGAACTTGTAGTTCTCTGACCTCATCTGTATTTCTTGCATTTTAAAATGGTACACCTCCTCGTGTTCTTTATCAGTCCCCCCCCCCTCTCTTGTTGTGCCATTTTAATTTTCTCTTCTTTCGAAATTAGCTCTTTCCTGTTCTGCCTGAATTCTGGCCCTTTCTTGTTCTACCTGAAGTCTGGCTAGTTCCTTTTCTTTTTCAATTTTGGCCAATTCTAATTGTTGTTGTGGGGTTTTTTTTTGATCCCACTGCTACCATCAAATATGACAGACCCCTGGCACTTCCCAGTCTCTTTGAAATAGCAGCATTTTAAAACCTGCTTTTCTGTGCAATCCATCACAGTTGCTGTACAGATCTCCCAAGGAAGTACTGTGTGAAATGCAGGGGTCATTTTGTAAAAAAAGAGGTGCAGGAGCTCATTAGCATAACTTATTTGCATATGCCACACCCCCTGACATCACCGGAAGTGTGTCAGAAGGCAGCACCCACTGCTCAGGCTCCACTGGACTGTTTTGGATTGCTAGCTATGGGGGGGGATGCACAGATCTGCTCTCGTAGATCCCCCATGGCCCGCTCCCCCAATCAAGCCCCCGCCGCCACCGCCACCCCACAGGAGGCCTTCCCCGGGCTCTGCGCCTCAGCACAGCCGGGGGGGGGGAGGCTCTGCAACTTACCTGGTTGTTTCTTGCTCCTTGTGGCCTGGGGCTGCTGGGAGCAGGGGGTGGTGCTTGTTGCATGTTCCTGCTCCCTGGGCTCTTTCCTGCCGGAGCTCCGCTCCTGTGTGCTCCTGCAGGAAATGACCTGGTGAAATGCATAGGGATCTTTGTGTATAATGCAATTAAATATTTTTCCCCACTGAACCATTGTTTTTCTTCTCTGCTTTGACTTTGTATTGGTGCAGCCCTCTCTTTTTCATATGTTACCAGTATCCCACAGATTTTTTCTAAGAATTTCCTTATGAAATGTTGCACCTAAAAAAACCTTCAAGTTTACTTTTGGAAAGAATATTAACTACTCCCACTTATATTATTAAATGAGATTTACAGGAAATAACTGCAACTACTTTTCAGTGAACTGTGCATAGGCTTACAGGCTTCTTTTTTTCTTCAGACTGCCAGTGACTGTGGAAGAAGCTGAAATGCAGTCATCAAAAACTGCAGGGATTCTACAGTGGGGCAAGAATGGCTAAGCCATCTAGCTCTCTTGCCTGTTGAGTGTGACCTTGCAAGAGAAATTGACTTGGAGTGGGGAATTCTTGATTTTGCAAAGTAAAAGGCCAAAGAAATAAAGATTTAAAGTTAATTCTCTAATGTTTGCAGCCATGTTAGTCCATTAGAAGACCCTGTCAGGGTAATCCCTTTTTAATGACCAAAGAGTTCCAAAATAGTTAGAAAACTTGTCGGACTCTCACACTGGGTGTTCTTAAACAAAATAAGCAAAGGTGGGCATTTTTCAGAAATGTAGAATATGTAACAGTAATTTCAGAATTAGAACAAGCTTTTTTCGTGGCTAATGAGATTGTATGTATGGGATAAGGTGCTGTGATGTTGGTGTATGAGGTGGGGACATGTTACAAGTTTGTACTGGGCCTAACAAAACAATGCTTGGGTCCTGCTTGCTCCCTCTCCCATTATCTCCTTTCTAGCCTCTTTTCGCTTAGCTGTCTCTGCAGAAACACTTTAAACTGTTTCTCCCCATTCTGAACAAGCTTTTTTCGTGGCTAATGAGATTTCAGCAGACCAAGCTCAGACTCTCCCTTTCACTCCATTACCCAGGCTCACTTTGTCCCTGCCATACCTCAGTCTCTTAGCTTTTCCCTTTCACCACTATACAGCTAGTCCCTCCTCCCAAGATTTATGTTCACACACAGTGCTCTCTTGCTTTTCCTGCTCCAGCACTGGAATTTTTTTTTTGGGGGGGGGGAGACTGCCAATGCCAAAGGTCTTTCCTTGCCACAAACCCATGCCAATGCTGCTTCACCTACTGGCTTCCTCCTTACCACTTTGTGAACCATTTCTATTGTTATTTGACTGCTTCAGTTTTCAGCAGTATTAAAAACCACAACAGCAAAATATGTTATCATTAGAGAAGCATGTGGAAACAGCAAGGCACATAGAAACATATTTAAGTGTACACATCATGGTTAATTAATTGGATTACTAAAAAGAGCAAACCGTAACAAATCAGATAGGTTTCAGTAATCACCACTGGTTTATTTTGGATTCAAAGCCAAGAGTTAATGTACTTGGTAGGATCCTTCTATATTATGTGCAGAGCCAGAGTCATACCCATTTCTTTCTGCCACAAAAAGTTATACGTAGAGCACTAAGCTGATGTCAAGCTCCATCCACTTGTCAAGGTTTGGCATCATTTGCTATGCTGTGTAAGCCAATAAAGGCCTCGCTAAAGTGGCTCACTAGAACAAGGGTAGGCACCAGGCAATATCTACTTTGCCCAGTCTTTTTTCTTCATAATCCACCTGTCAGCTGGTAATTTGCTACATGGATACAATTTACCAGCAACAGTCTTCATTACTTGAGAGTTGGATACCAACAAATGTTCAAGGCAGCCTCCAAATACACTTTTTATCCTTGCTATAAAGACAGTGAAGCAGGTTAATCCCAGAGGTATTGGCGTATCCATACCTATTCCCATGTATATTGCATACCCCTATACAACAAGACTGTCATGTATATAGGTGTGGTTATGCATCAGGAACTAATGCTGAGGAGAACTGAAATAGACTGCAGTGATTGACTTGGCTACATGTAAGTCCACTGCCCTTGCTAAGGAGTCACTAATGATGCCCTGGTTTTGGATTTCTTGAACACACTGTTTTTATTGAACTTGACAAGGAAAATTACTAAAATCACTTATTATTTTCTTCAGTTATTTTGGGTGTGAGCACGTATACTGTCATTTCCCCCTGAAATCTTTTAATGAATTCAAGGAAGTCTATTATTTAAGCAAGAATTGTTCTGACCTTGAATATTTAAGTAATTCTTTAAGGGGGGGGGCTAATCTTTTTACAGCTGTCAATCTTTACGTGCAGGCTATGCAGTTGATTATTGGAATTATGACTCAGAGGGTTTTAAAATATATAGTCCCCACACACAACCTCCTGGTAAGAAGTCTGATAGAAAGTCCAAAGGAAAAAAGGCTGCTAGACTTAATATGCTAAATGAACAGTGTTCAATCATTCTCTCTGGTGACTGTAAGTTATAGTTCATGTAGAGTCATTAGTGGAATGCTGGCTAGGAGTCTCTCAGTATATATACCATGTGATACTTGTAGAACATGTATTCTATTATATTAATAATTTTCTGTTCCTTATCAGGGCAATTTTTAAAAAATCACTTTTGTTTGTTACAATATGTTGGATGTAGGTATGTGCATTTGGATATATCAGTGTCAAGTACATATATGAAAAATACCTTATTGGTATTTTTCAGATATATTCATGTATCCAAATGGTTATGTGGGATTTTCCAGGATACCTTTTAATTGGTCCTGAAAAATCCTGGAAATATTTGGGATTAACTGGGAGTATCGGAAGCTACTGTTTGAAAACTCTCAGGACTTTCTTTTCTTTTTGGAGTGTCTGTGCCTTCCCAGGCTTGGCATCATCTTGCCAGGTTGATTTGTCTTACATTATGCCCTTCTAAATAGCTTTTGTTGACTGCACAGTTGTGTTCTTTTTGTGGGTTGCTATGTGTCAGATTTGCTTTTTATTATGGATTCTCAGATTTGATATTGCTGTAGATTCTCAGGTTGTATATTGGCTTGATTCTCTGATTTTACATCTGCTAGGTTTGCAACAGCACTCCTATTTGGTTTGGCTTGGTCAGTTCTCAGGCCTTACATTAGAGCAGATTCTCAGGTTTGACATTTCTTGAGATTCTTTGGTTGTACTTTGGCTGAATTCTGTGAATGTATATTTGGTAGGCTTGCAACTGCATTCCTGTACAGTTTGGGTTGGGTAATTTTTGTGTTGTATACGCTCAGATTTTACTTTTCTCTTTTCTTTACATTTTTTCCTATAGGAATCATTTGGTAGGCTTGCAACTGCATTCCTGTAAAGTTTGGGCTGGGTAATTTTTGGGTTGTATACGCTCAGATTTTACTTCTTTCTTTTCTTTACATTTTTCCTATAGGAATTAATGGAGAATGGTTAGGGGCATCTTATTTTGGGGCCCATAAAACTGGACTTCTTGTGCCAATTAACTTGAAATTTTTAAAGGACAGGCACCAGCTGCTCCACTGAAATGTTGGTGCTACTAGCTTTAAAAACAGCTCCTCCACCACACACACCCAAATTCCTTATAGAGAATAAAGGAGCCCCAAAATACCAGAATCCTGAAGAAACCTGGACCCAAGTACCAAACCAGTATTTGGAACCCAGGAAACTGGAAATATCAATATTTTTCAACTCCCTGATATCCAGATTTTTTTTAAAATCATTTTTTAGCTGCACATTCCTAGTTTGATGTGATATTGACAACATGCCTTTAATACATTATATGTGTGTATATGATTGTCACTACAACATATCTAATTGCATGGTATAGTGATTAGAATGATGAACTAGGAGCTAAGCAAACCAGGGTTGAGTCCCTACTCTGTCATGGAAGCTTGCTGGGTGACCTTGGCCAGTCACACACTATCAGCCTACCCTACCTCACAGGGTTGTTTTTCTGAGGATAAAAGGGAGGAAGGGAGGAAGATGTTGAAAGCCAATTTTGGCCCCCACTTGGAAGAAAAGTAGGGTAAACTTCTACATAAATATGCTGTTTTATGAACTGAAACTCAGTACCTTCTGTACTCATACTAGCCATTTCAAATAATGTTCCTTTGAGGCACAGTTCTCACATTTGGTAGTCATCAGATCATAAGAAAAGCCTTGTTGAATCAGACCAGTGGTCTATTAGTTCAGCATCCTGTCTTACACAGTGGCCAACCAGTTCCTCTGGAGGTCCAACAACAAGGCATAGAGTCTCAGGTCTTCCTCTGATGTTGTCTCCTGGCACTGGGATTCAGAGGCTCACTGCCTCTGAATGTGGAGGTTCCCTTTCATCACCATGGCTAGTAGCATCTGATCTATCCGCCACAAATTTATTTATTTATTATTTTCAATTTATAACCCGCCTTTCCTGCACAAGCAGGCTCAAGGCAGCGTACAACAACTTAAAATACAATACAATACAATAAATACAATAAAACACAGATGCATAAGTGCAATACTATAAAATTTTACATAACAAACAGTGTACATACAAAGTGCAGTTGAGTGCAAATCTTTCTAATCCCCTTTTAATTCATGCTTCCCAATTATATGGAAATTTCACACACTGTCAGTTTATGTGTCAGTTTGCTTGCAATATTAATCAGGCAATAGGTTCCTTGGGCATGAGTCTGAGTGCTCCCCTCTCCTTTTTTAAAATGCCAATTATTTGTGGAAGACGTTTGGCATGGTGATCAAGCAGCATCCCATCACACAAATTACAATGTAGTGCCTGTCAGCAGTGTGAGAAACCACATACTGCAGAATACTGGGACAGCTACTGTAGGGATTTAATTGCCATGGTGCCATGCGTAACCAGCTGCAAGTATTTGGAATGATGAATAAAATAAAATAGGTAAAACATAGAAGTGAAAGACAATATTTAAACAAAATTTGATGCCCAGAATGCTCCATGAATCAAACTTTATTGCTAAAGCCAAAGGCCATTGCAAACTAGTTTAACATTGCTGGTGAAAATAAAAAAAACTCCCAGAACACTCACAATTGTAGTGTGTGAAGATGAGTACATGAATAGATACGCCATGCGAGCACTGCTCTTGCTGCTCAAAAATTGGGGCTCCTACCACACACAGCAGTCAATAACAAGTGCAGATGGGGGTCGATTTGCCAGCCCCAGAAGGAGGTAGAGACGACAGAGGATGCACAGCATTTCTGCGTCATGCCAGAGGGGCCGAGCCAGCAGGGTTTTAAGGCTGACTCCACCCTCTGTCTGTCCTCTTTCGCTGTGTGCTCGGGTCAGAGGAGGAGAGGAATGTGGATCATTGTGTGGACCAGGCTGCAGCCTCCAGTGCTCAGGTGGTGGCGATCGGGTGGTCCATTTGGTGGTGGGGTAGTGGTTCTGTGCCTAGTGAGGGGAGGGTGGCTGTGGGAGCTGGGTGGAAGGCTGCATTGGAGTTTACTTTTGCTTAAGGGGCAAGGCCTGTGGCTTTAGGCAGGAGTGGCTGGGCTAGTGTGGCCTGAGCCCAGGCTGGTGCAGCAGGGCCTGGGTGGGGTCCCTGGGGTATATCCATTGATGGCTGGGTAGTTGCCAGAGGGGATTGTGGCCTAGTACAGCCTGGCTTGCCAGTGGCCTACTCTCAGGCCAAAATGGGACAGGTCTGGGGTTGGATAGGCTAAGTAGCCCAGAGGGTAGGTTTGTTAGCCAAATTTCTTTTGATAATTAATAATGATGGGGAATTATGACTGTTAATGTGCAATTAGCATCTAAGGGAGCAAAGCCTATGTATGCAGAAGTCCCACCTTTTCCAGTGACCCAAAAATAAACACAGAAGCCAAGTCTCAAATAAATGGTTTCTTTACTGGGAAATATATTTCAAGCATACAAATAAATTCACAATCACACACACAATTATTCAGTCCTAAGAAATATAAATAGAAAGGGATAGTGACATTCACATTAGCAGGAGAATCGTTGAGGGGTGAGACATACCTGTCCTCGGCAAGATGAAGCAATCCACAGAAAAATAGAGGAGATTATAAGGGGAAAATGGGGTCGTATTCTGAGCCAGCAGAACACGTGGAAAGACTTTGGCTGCGCTAAAACCAAGAGTCATGGAGATAGGGTGGGTCCATAGGTAGAGAAGAGAGAGAGAGCATGGCAGATCATGCTCTTTTATGAACTATTGGGACTTGGGGGTGGGCTTTGCTGGCCACTTCTCCTGTCACATCCCCTTAGTCAGTCCCAGGAAGTTTCCTAATCAAAAGCTAGTTTCGGGAGGAAGGGGGCTTAATGGTTGGGCAATACTGGCTTCTATTTACTCTTAAAAGTGGCACCTTTGAGAACAATAGCTGAGGCAGCCAAAGTCATTGTTGTTGATTGTCCGCTGATGGCTCCAGGTGATGGGTTTAGCTGGTACCTGTCAGCCTTCTAATCCTCTCATGGCTGTGGATCCTTTGTCATGCTGGATTGCCTATGTGCAATGTTGGACAAAGGTGGGGGGGAGGTGCCTGTGTGTCAGAGAAGATGCTAGCTCATGGGGTCGCTATTCAAGATCTCTGGTCTCATGTCTGGCATGGTGTCCATTTAAACAGCAAACGGTTACTGGCTTTCCTGTGCTTCACGTGGCTAGGGAGCTTGGTTCTCTTCCTGCTGCTCTGTGGGTAAGAGATGGCAGGTAACCCCAGGAACCATTGGCACATCATCTCAGGAGAAGATTTTCCTCTGCTGGGCGCATGTCTGCAGTTGGCATCAGCTTAGGGTCACCACACAGTCCATTCCCTTTTACGCATTTACTGCACAGTCCAGGTATTCCAGAGTTCATAAGTCCAAGGGAGTGCTATAAGCACCTTACAGGGCAACAGGTTCATCAGCTGCTGCGTGGCTGAGTAGGGGGCATGTGGCCTAGCCAGGCCTTGCTGTGCTGCAGGCTACACCTGGGCATAGGTGGACAGATCAGTTGGAGGCAGATTGGGTAGCTGGGCCTTGACCTTAAGGGCTGTGGGTCAGTGGTGGAGGGACTGCTTGGCAGGCAACAGGTCCCAGGTATAAACCCCACCATCTCCAGTTAAAGGGATCTGGTGCTTCCCAGAGATAGATTTTAGGAAGAAAATTAATGTCCACATGTGCAACCAAGGGGGTCGTTTACCTTTTGCAATGTAGTTGTGGTCTTAAATAGATTGGTGAATCTACACGTGCACTTAAGATGCATGTGTTGGAGCACAGATCTCATATAAAACATAAATGTCAAGATGCTCCCCTTGTTCAGCACTTTCTAGAAAAGGGACACAGTCCTGATGACTTTAGGTTCATGGTACTAGAAATGATTCGCCCCCCAAAATATAGCAGAATGGATATGCATAAGGCTTTACTCCGCAGGGAGGCTTTTTGGATTCATCGGTTAAATACCTGTCAACCCAGTGGTCTGAATGTATCTTTAGATCTTGCCTGCTTTTTGCAATTTATGTCTTTGTAAATTTCCTTTTTTGCAAGTTTCCTCTTCCAGCCGGGTAGCATGACAGCTATGTATAATACGTTAGGTTCAGAATGTCAATGGGTATGTACTTTTAAATGGGAGACTGTATTGACAAGAAGAAGAAGGAGGAGGAGGAGGAGGAG
>NW_015176003.1:438569-441629 GCF_001447785.1 Gekko japonicus
CTTGCCGCTCTCCGCCTCCTCCTCCACCAGCCTGGACCTCCGATCCCTCACAGATTCGTCCCCGGTGCGCACGTCCCCCTCTCGGCTTCAGCTCTTAAAGACACAAGGCATACAGCTGTAAGTAATCAGGTCTGACTAGTGTTTTCTGTAGGTCCCGAGATATCGCTAATGCTAGATTATTTTATTTTATTTTCACTGAGTTTTCACGCGCTCCTTAGTTTACCCCCTCTTCTGTGGTCCCTGCGAATGGCCAGTTTAATCTATGCCCGTTTCCACTCCTTTCCTGGTTTAAGCGTGCAATATTCTTCTTTCCTTAGCTTTAATTCCTAAAAATGACCATCATTCTGGCTTCATTAAAGCTCATAAGTTTTTAATAGGATACTTAGCTTCGGGTTTTGTCGAAGCGGTTCTAATGTCCCCCGTTGCTTTTCCAGTAGTCTCGGCTCTGTAAACGACGATTCTTCTCGCCGCTTTGTCTCCTAATTTCCCCCGCTTCTGGAGCAGCTTCCTTTAGCCTGGGAGAATCGCCACTTCTCCCATAGGAAGCCCAAGCTCCTTGCTGAAGTTCTCTCTTGATGTGAGAACTTCTGTTCGATTTTAGAACAACTGTTTTTGAGAAATAGGAAAGGTTGGGCGCCCGGAGCTCCCACTCTGCGTCCTTCCTCGTCGAGACCGGAAACCAAATCATATAAAGTACAATCTTGATATATTTACAAGCAATATATAATAAGGTGAAATATATAAATGTATGATAAATTAGGCATGAGTTGGTCAAGAAGGAATTGTAAGAATAATTTCCTCTTTTTTATGTTTGTTATGTCTTTAAAATAACAAAACGGGGGGGGAAACGTTTAAAATATAGTATTAGCTGCAGCAAACTTAATGAATAGCTTTCTTATCTTCCTAGAGTTGTGTGCACCCCAGATGTTTTCATTTGGAAGGAAAACCAAATATTATGCTATAAATTGCAGATGATCACTGTTCATTCAACTCTTTTGGAAGTCATTTCCATACAGCTTGGTTATTATAGCTTTTTTAAAAGTGCTGAATAATTTATTTATGTACAGATCAACAAGTTTCTTGCTTGGTGTGAAGCGTTTTCTGTCCTCTTCCCTTTTTACTTTATGCTGCACTGCTTTTCCACTTTAATTCCATATTTCCAGGCTTTTTTGCATTTAGAATCTGCTTGTGGCTGCTCTTTTCTTAGATGATGGGCACTTTCACATTTTGAATTAGGTTCAGTTATAAAAAAGCAAGCTAGGATCATTTCAAAGGGGGCCACTTTCTGATGGGCTTTTTATACTCTATGCACTGGGGTCAGATTTTGAACTTAAGCTGCTGCTGCATTTTCCTGGGCTTCCTGCCATTTTTTTGTTCCTCTCTGTCATTTTTTAACTGTATACATATATCCAAGGACTGCTTTACATTAATAAAAAAAAGCATAGACATGGGCAGGAAAAATAAAGAGGCTCATTACAGTTCAGCATCTCCCACAATTCAGAAAGAGAACTACACAACTATAAAGTACTGAGGCTGATGCATTGAGGAGTGATTTCAGCTCATACTTTATTAAGTTACAGGATAACTGGAGATGCTTAGTCTGGCCCATGGCCAGCTTATATCCCCATGTAAACCACACCCCAAACACACACCCACACCCGTGATATGCTATTTACAGTGCACTGGAGTCCCATAGGTCCTAGCCCTCTGATAGGTGTGTGCTAGGACCCGTTCGGGCTATTGTCTCTATGAGCGAAGCTTGGGCCCTTTGCATAGCCACGTGCGGATCCGACCGTGTGTGAGGTCATACTCGGTACACAACACCCCTCCCCCCTTGGTCTGAATTACCCTAGCAGATGTAGTCTCTTAGATATGTGGGCTTCTTTCGCTCTCTGGTGGAGCAGTGAACTTGTGGATCTGGGGACGTGTTGTCTGGGGTTGCTCTGGTCAGTGGCTGGGGTGCTGTTTCCACTCCTGGTTACTTGATCAGGACAGTTGTGTTGCTGGGTTCCTGGCTTCTGAATGGTTCCACTGAGACATTGTCATCTGTCTCCGGTGGAGCACTTAGGCCTGGCTGCGAAGGAGTGGGAGCCTCGGGTTCTCTGAGGTTGGGGCCCTCACAGTTGCTGTCATCCAGTTCTGCTAGGAGTATGTGGTGGCACAGCTGATCAATGTGCTGCTTCAGTAGTAGCCCATCTTCACTGGAGACCTCGTATGAAAGTGGCCCTGTCACCCGGACGACCCTAGCAGGAATCCATGCTGGGCCCTAGGAGGAGTTAGGCAGGACTGCGCCCAGTTTTGGTGTGGGAGGTTGTGTGCTGGCCGAATAGAAATGTTTCCAGCTTGTAGTCCCAGTCCCCGGGTTCATGTGGCGTAGGGCATCCTTTGTGGTTCTGACCATTCGCTCTGTCTGGCCATTTGGAATGGGGCAGAGCGGATGTGCCTTATACCGTAGTATTGTGTAAACTCTAGGAATTTGGTGGAGGTAAAAGCTGTACCTTTGATTGTGACCATGGAGTCGGGGATACCTTGGGCACTAAAAATCCGCCACATTGTGTGGATGGCCGAGCAGGAGGAAGTGGAGGATACTGGAACTACCTCTAACCATTTAGTGTATGTGTCCACTAATATGAAGAAAATATGCCCCTGGAATGGTCCTGCAATGTCCAAGTGTAACCTTGCCCAGGGTTTCTGTGATGACTCCCATGGTTGCACCGGGGCTTTTGGAGGCTTGGGTCATGACTCCTGACATTTCTGACAGTGTTTGACCTTGTCTTCAATATCACTGTCTAACCCCGGCCACCATACGTAGCTTCATGCTAACGTTTTCATCCTGATGATCCCTGGGTGGGTCTCGTGCAGAGCGTCGAGTACACGTTTTTGTAATGGAGCAGGGATCACCACCCGGCTATGCCACAGCAGGCAGCGTTTGTGGGAGGACAGTTCATTCCTGTGAGATGAGAAAGCCATGAACTCTGCCCCCCCCCAGGCCTGCGGGCCACCCCCTCCCCACCCAGTCCAAGACCCGGGAAAGGATGTGATCTCGGGCCGTGTGGGGGG
>NW_015176003.1:441986-449776 GCF_001447785.1 Gekko japonicus
AAGGTGGAGTCTATGGCTTTGTACCTGTCTGAGGTCCCACGCCTCCTGAAACCTCACCCTCTCCAGGCTCCATCCCTCACATCTCCAGGAATTTCCCACCTGGAGTTGGCAACCCTATCTCCTTCCCAGCCAATCATCAACCTACCTTTATTTCCCCCTTACTCTTCAGCTTTTCACTCCTCACACACCTGCAGCCTCTCCCGTGCTCTGAAGCCCTGACTGCTATGTCACATTGGCTGTCATACGGGGGCCACGTCAGCAGCATATAAGGATACAGAGCTCACCATTTTCTCCAGGGGAACTGATCTCTGCCATCTGGAAAGCAGTTGTAATTCTGAGTGATCTCCAGCCCTCACCTGGAGATTGGACACATTTTACCTCAGAACAGCAAACTGTTTAGAATGTTAGAGGCAAAAGCCAATCAAGTCGCATATGCAAATGACCTCTGTGTTTCGAGGCAAAGGCCAATGAGGCTGCATATGCAAATAACCTCTGTGTTCTGACTCGCTATAGGGGGGGAGAGGAACAGCAAAATGTTTAGAATGTTGGAGGCGAGACTCAAGCAATGCAGCCAGTGGATAGGGACAGTTTCTGAGTGACACACCAGGGCGCCAACCAATTCCGGAGTGTGTGGAATGTTCTAGAGAAGTGCCACCACCATTCGGATTTTATATATAAGGGAGATCGCATGTATTTAATTTCCAATTTTTCTATTTTTTACAGCAATTTTCATCTGGTCCTTCTTGTAACTATATTTTATATTTGTATGATTGTACTGTATTATTATATAAGCCAATATGTTCCTCACTGTGTTTGACCTCTGAAGAATGCCTATGCAGGCCAAAACGCATCAGGTCAAGTCCATTAGCCCTTGTGTGTTAGATTCTGGTATTTTTACATGAGGTGTGATTGGGCCCTTATATATATTTTAATTCTTTGTTAATAAATATATGCGTCTTTTTATATACTATAGATATATTAAGCTTTTATTGTTGGCCCTCTTTTCTATTCAGTTCCCAGTGACCTTCAACTGTGACTGAGAACCATACAGTCAATCCTAAAAGGAGCTGGTAGACATCCATGTGACATTTATTTTAAATGGACAGATGCAAGCTAGTAGATCCACTCAATCAGTAAATTATTAATAGTTCTAGCATATTTCTTCTAGTTTTATTGATTTCTTTGGAAGAAACTAGTTTGGCCCAGAGGCATGGATGTTTAAGATATGCAGAAATATCAGGGTGTGTGTGTGTGTGTGTGTGTGTGTGTGTGTGGATGTCCTACAGTCTGTTGTTTAATTATGTCATAAGAGGGAAGAAGAACTGCAGTGGGGCTGTTACATTGTGAAGAACAGAGTGTTGGTTCTGACTTTGAAAGGTATTCAATTTCAATGCAGAAAGCCACATCAAATAACACCAGGTTTCTAAATTCATAATTTCTCTTACAGGCAGGTCTTGAGAGCTATTCAGATAGGTTCAAGAAGAACTATGAATCCATGTATCAAATCATCTTTGACTGAAAGAGCCCAGAAAGAGATTGTTTCCTATCCAAAAATGTGTATCTGTTCTAACAGTGAAATAAAAAAGGAATCCACTGGCACCTTAGAGACGAACGTAATTTTTTTCCTGCCATAAACCTTCTAATGCTAACTATTACCCAGAAGCACTCAAGGTATCCTGGGTACTCTAGATGAAAGTCACTTTCTTCATAGGGATACATCTTCAGAGAAAATCGGGCAGTTCCACATACAGTGATTTGAAAAGACCTGAACTGGTCTTCAGCATTGCTGTGTGAGGCTCCTTTCACACAGAAGAAAATTCAGAATTATACACATGATAATGATGACTGAGAACCAGTCCTAGGTGTCTGGTGTCTGTACTGTCCTCTTCTCTTCCAACTCATTCACAATACTGTTCAAAAGTAACTATTTCTGACTTTTTACACTGCATCAGAGACACTAGAAAAATTATCTCATGAAGAATGGAAAGAATATCAGCCCTTTTCTGTGATTATTCCCATTTGCTGTTCAGTCTGCTGGGGAATCAGCTTGGTGCCACACAGTTCACAGAGACCAGATGTGCTGAAAGAGCAAATACAGTTCCTTAAAACTGGTTCATACAAACATTGTCTTTACGTGAGCCAGTAAAATACAGTGGTTATGTTTCTGGACTGAGAAAGCAGTGATTCAGGTGCATATGACCTTAACTTTCATCAAGTGACCTTGGGCCTTTGTGAGGATAAAATATTTATTTATGTATTATTTTTTCATCTAATTTATATCCCACCTTCCCTGCCAAGGCAGGCTCAGGGCGGCTCACATAAAATATAAAATGGTTAAAACAGAAATTAGACAGAGCAATACAATTATAAATATTATAAGATATAAAATATAAAGTGTTACTTTATGTTAGATGGTGGGCTTAGCAGCATCCTCAGACAACAGCGGGCCAATACCATAGTCTGGGTTAACTGGCTGTTGACAATGATGGTGGTGTTGGGCCAGGGCTACAGTTTCTTGGGTTCGGCTCCCTAATCGAAGCCTTGCAGGCCCTGTGGAACTGTAAGAGGTCCCTTAGTGCCCTGATGTCCTCCAGGAGTTTATTCCACCAGTGAAGAACTACCACTGAGAAAGCCCTGGCCCTTGTTGCAGCCAGCCTGGCTTTTCTAGGCCACAGTAGGCCCAAGCGGTTTTGGGACCACAATCATAGTGCTCTCTGAGGAATGTGTGGGGAAAGGCAATCCCTTAAGTATGTCAGTCACTGACCATATAGGGCTTTAAAGATAAGAACCAGCACCTTGAACCGGATTTGGTATGCTATAGGCAGCCAGTGCAGTGCTTTTAGCAGAGGCTGGATATGCTCCTGCATAGGGAAGAAGAAGAAGAGATTGGATTTATACCCCGCGTGTCAGAGTGGCTTACAAACTCCTTTCCCTTTCCCTCCCCACAACAGACACCCTGTGAAGTAGGTGGGGCTGAGAGAGCTCTTTACAGCACTGTCCTTGAAAGAACAGCTCTTGTCAGAACTACGGCTTGCCCAAGGTCATCCAGGCAGGTGCAAGTGGAGGAGTGGGGAATCAAACCCAGTTCTCCCAGATTAGAGTCCGCACACTTAACCACTACACCAAACTGGAGGCCCAACAGCAGCCTGACCGCTACATTCTGCACCGGCTGCAGCTTCCAGATTTGGGACAAAGGCAGCCCCATGTAGAGAGCATTACAGTAGTCCAGTCTTGAGCTGACCATTGCATGGATCACTGTTGCCAGGTCATTGCATTCAAGGAAGGGAACCAACTGCTTGATCAGCTGAAGATGGTAGAAAGCTGATTTCACAGTGGCTGCTACCTGAGCACTCACAAACTCCTGACACTGGCACTGTAATGTATTCAGCCTGACATGCCCGGACTTGCCCGGGCTGGCCAGGCACATTTACTCTGTAGCTTCAGTCTCTAGACAGTCTAAGCCAACCAGCCACAGTTTTCAATACCAGATCCAAGTCTTCCAGGTTAGAGCCAGACTGGCTGCCCAACAACATATAGAGCAGGGTGTCATCCGCATATTGATGACACCCCAGCCCATGTCTCTAGGCAATCTGGGCAAGGGGATGCAGGAGCGCCCCTCAACAACGTACCTGGTGTGATGACATCCCTTCTGGGTGATGTCATCGCGGCACATGCGCACGTAGACACAGCCTCTCCCCCACACACACTGGATGCCAGGTAGGGACCTGGCAACCCTACCACTACACCAAACTGGCTCTAATGGATAGATCATAGTAATGTTTTCCCCTGCGTCTGTGCTGATTTGTCTCTGTTCAAGGCCAACTCATCAAAGGCTCCTAAGTAAGCTCAAAAATCATGGGATAAAAGGACAAGTCCTTTCATTGATCAAAAATTGGCTAATTAATAGGAAACAGAGAGTGAGTATAAATTGGAAATTTTCTCACTGGAGGGTGATAAGCAGTGGGGTACCACTGGGATCAGTACTCGGTCCGATGCTTTTTAACTTGCTTATTAATGATTTGGAGCTGGGAGTAAGCAGTGAAGTGGCTGAATTTGTAGATGACACAAAGTTGTTCAGGGTGGAGAGAACCAGGGAGGATTGTGAGGCACTCCAAATGGATCTATTGAGGATGAGCAAGTGGGCGTCAGTGTGTCAAATGGGGTTCTATGTGGCCAAGTGCAAATCTCTTATGTTCTTATGTTCTCTTATATTGGTGACACCGCAGCCCATGCCTCCGGGCAATCTGGGCAAGGGGGCACACATAGATGTTAAACAACATCGGGGAAAGCACCACTCCCTGGGACACTCCACAAACTAGCAGGTGCCTTTGGGACAGTTCTTCCCCAATGGCCACCCTGAAGGAATGAGGTAAGCCACTGTAAGGCAGACCCTTGGATCCCAGTGTCGGCGAGGCAGTGGGTGAGTAATTGGTGGTCAACCGTGTTGAATGCCACCAACAGGTTCAACAGCATCAACACTGCTGAACTGCCCCGATCCAGATGCCTACAAAGGTTCTCTGTGAGGGCGACCAGTGCTGTCTCCGTCCCGGAAGGGATCTAATGTGGAGGTGTCATCCAAAAAACCCTGCAACTGAATTGCTACCGCCCTCTCAATTAATTTGCCCAAATAGGGCAAGTTGGACACCAGCCAATAGCTAGCCAATTCAGCAGAGTCTCCCCAGCTTCCCACACAGCTACAGAGACTCTCCCCAGCTTCCCACACAGAGTCCAAAGATGTTTTTTTAAAGAGAGGGCATACCACTGCCTCCTTAAATGCCCCAGGGAACAGCCCCTCAGAGCGGGACTTGTTGATATCTTCCCTTAGGGGACCTCATAGCCTGTCACAGC
Organism: Gekko japonicus; assembly: GCF_001447785.1. Taxonomy (NCBI): domain Eukaryota; kingdom Metazoa; phylum Chordata; class Lepidosauria; order Squamata; family Gekkonidae; genus Gekko; species Gekko japonicus. Next base: position 446,835 of record NW_015176003.1, read on the forward strand.
CAGCTTTAATTAGCCACGATGGATACGGGTCAAGTCTGCAGGTGGTAGGGCACACAGTTAAGAGTAATTTGTCAACCTCCTCTAGGTTGAGTGAACCAAAACCACCCAGAACTTAACAAGAAAACATGCATGGAGCCTTGAGTTCAGCTACTGTATCAACTGTGGCGGGGAGGTTGCTGCGGAGCAACAAGATTTTATCTGCAAAATAGCTCACAAGAGCCTCACAGCTGATCTCCAATTCCGTAGCATTTGGTCTGCCCTGAGGCAGAGTAGTAATAGGCTGAATCATTCTAAATAAGTGAGCTGGGTGAGAGCTTGCAGACGCAATTGTGGCCGCATAAAACTCTTTCTTAATGGTTTTGACTGCCATCTCATAGGATCTCATAAACGTTCTATAGGATGCTCCTGTAGCTTTGTTGCGAGCACGCTGCCACTGTCTCTCTAGTCATCTGAGCCCTTGTTTCACCAGCCGCAGCTCCTGTGTATACCATGGAGCAAGCCTTGAATGGAGGCACAGAGGACGTCAGGGAGCGGTCTCATCAATGGCTGTCGAGAGTTGGCTATGCCAGTCCTTGACAAGCTCATCTAACAAGCCACCAGGGGGCACTGGATCCCACAGAGCCATCTGGAACCGCATAGGGTCCATTTGGCTCTGTGGGCAAGCTAAAATATGCTCACCGCCCATACAGGGTTGGGGTGGGACATTTACACAGGCCCTCAGGGCATAGTGGTCTGACCATGGAACCGCCATAGCAGTAATTCGGTCCACTGTAACCCCCGCCATGAAGACCAAATCAAGCATGTACCCTGCTCAGTGAGTGGGAGTTGTTACATATTGGGAGAGACCTAGCACCGCCATGGACAACACCAGGTCCACTGCCTGAGTGGAAGCTGCATCATTGGCATGGACATTGAAATCACCCAGGACTATCAGTCTAGGGTGTTCCAGTGTCCAGCCTGATACGGCCTCCAGCAGGGATGGCAGGCTATTTGGCAGTGCGTTGGGCAGATGGTACATCAACCAAATAGCCAAACTCTCCCCAGCTTCCCACACAAAGCCAGCACACTCAATGCCACTGAGCCTCAGCAGTGGGAGCGCCCTGAAGGAGTAAGTCTCCCGAATGAACAGAGCCACTCCTCCCCCCTCCCCTTAGTCCGCGATTGGTGAAGGACTGAGAACCCAGAAGGAGCCAACTGGGAGAGAGCTACGGTCTCCCCATTTCCCCATAAAGGAGAAGAGAACCATATATGCCACCTTGAGCTTCTTGGAGGAAGGATGAGGTAAAAGAAGGTAACACATCAGTTAAAACTAAGTAACTCATTAGGAATATAGGATATATTCATCCTCTAAGTATCGATTCCCTTTGATAAATCAACCTTGATATATTTTTTTCTAGCTTTTCTATACAACACCTAAAAACAACTTGGTAGATACACATTTTGGCTCAACTATTGTGTTTTGACTCCATACTACCACTCAGATTTTGGAAAGAGTACGATAAGTAGAATTTGAAAAGAGTACAATAAGTAGAACTTGATATTCAGCCTAAACGTGAAATATTTATTCAAACGTTATTCAACGGTTTATGGCCAAAACACTTGACACCAAGCTGACACAGTCACAACATACTGAAAATGAAATAATCAATAAATTAAACCTATCAAAACTAACACTATCAATAATACCATATTTGAAAAGGGGGGGAAATGAAATAAAACCACATTTGAAAATGAAAAAAAATAAAATGAGGCATAGCATGAAAAGGAGGTATGGAAAATGTTTAAACATTGTTTGTATTTGCTCAATGTTTATTGCATTTTTTTTTTAAAAAAAGATTTATATTGTGCATTTCTTCATGAATGGGGCATTCAGAATGGCTTACAATATAAAAAAGTAAAAACATTATAAAACAGTATAAAGTGAATTACCAGTTAAATTTTAAACATTGCAGAATTTTGTGCACTGCTTGTGGAACAAAGACTGACTCTGAGGCCAGGATTTTGCTGCTTGGAGATGAACTCAGAGCACACTTTGGTCCACATGGCATGCCTATTCTTCCTCCTTGTATATGTGAAAACATATCAGGTTGTGTCTAATCACTTTGCCAGCTAAGTAATATGAGACTAGCAGTGAAACCTTATGCAGAGTTACTTCAATCTAAACTGACAATGCGTTTGAACTGGAGTTACTCTGAATAGGACTGAATGATAAATAAACCAGGTAATTATTCTTCATGCAGCTCCATAAATGCTGGTGTGCTCCTACAGAGAATTCAAGGCATTGTTTGGCACAGATCAATTTGGGTAAATATGCATTCATTCAAGCTGAAGAACAATGACTGTAAGACAGTAGTTATCGCAAAATGCTTTGAAGCTCACACACACACACACACCCCATAGATCTATCAAGATATTTTGGAGCTATACAGATTCACAGTACCATCCTAAGTAGACATTTAAAGTCATAGAATCATAGAATGTTAGAGTTGGAAGGGACCTTGCAGGTCATCTAGTCCAACCCCCTGCACTCTGCAGGAGCATAGCCGAAAGATAGCCCTACAACATACCCGAAAGATGGTTGTCCAGCCTCCGCTTGAAAACATCCAGCGAAGGAGCATTCACCACCTCCCGAAGCAGTCTGTTCCACTGCTCAACCACTCTTACAGTTAGGAAGTTTCTCCTGATATTTAGCCGGTAACGACTCCCTTGTAACTTCCACCCATTAGTTCTAGTCTTGCAATCTGGAGCAAGAGAGAATAGATCTGCTCCATCTTCTACATGACAGCCCTTCAAATACTTGAAGACTGCAATCATGCCCCCTCTAAGCCTTCTCTTTCCCAGGCTAAACATACCCAACTCCTTCAGCCTCTCCTCATAAGACTTGGATTCCAACCCTCTCACCATCCTGGTTGCCCTCTTCTGGACAGACTCAAGCTTGTCAA
>NW_015176003.1:451370-475901 GCF_001447785.1 Gekko japonicus
CTTAAAAGCAGTGTTCCCTCTAAGCTGAGTTGGTGTGAGCTAGCTCACAGTTTTTTAGCCTCCGGCTCACACATTTTTGTCTTTGCTCAGGAAGGATGGCTCCAGAACAAACTAATTTATGCAGTAGCCAAATCACCTGCTCACAACTTCAGTGCCAGTAGCTCACAAAGTAGAATTTTTGCTCACAGGACTCCACAGCATGGAGGGAACATTGCTTAAAAGGTATGCCACGAGTGCAAAGGATGCTGGAACTTTGGCCAATGTCTTGGCAGCAACGTTTCAGGCGCGTCCCGAGAACTCTTTTCCCATTGGGTGCCCTGGTGCCCACGGGAGTCCACCCTTCAATTCCCATTCATCAAACCAGCTGCTGATATGTTGATGTGTTGCTTTTAGAGAAAGTTAGCAGAACCCCACCATCAGTTGCATTTAGTTTAAAGTTAAGACAATAACAATTTAAATGCTGAAATTTATACTATACTGCAAAATGTTATTAGTAATATAACACGCTTTAACCTTAACCTTTTCTTTATTCTGTATCTCTTTGAAAATCAATAAAAATCTTATATTTTTTAAAAAACCATGGCCCTCAACAGGTAAAATGGAGGAGAACACCACCTGTGCCCCCAAATCTTTCACCTTCTTGCCCAGAGCCTCGTAGTCTTTGGAGATCCATTCAAGGTTTCTTCGGGCTGTATCGTTTGTTCCCACGTGGATCAGCAGGAGCGGGTAGCGGTCAGAGGTTTTGACTAATCTTGGAATTCTCTCAGTCACATCTCAGATACATGCTCCAGGAAGACAACAAACCTCTTGGGATTCCTTGTCTGGTCTGCACACAACTTCTTCCATCCCTCTCAGTAGGAAGTCACCAACCACCACTACTCGTCCCTTCCTCTGTGGGATAGCTTGGTTCCTTCTCTGCCTATATGTTTGTGTGTTAGTCACATCCTTTTGTTCTCAGAGTGTGCTATTCTGATCTTCCACCATCAGAAACAGCTGGTAGTGATTTTGCAGCTCCACTGGCTGTGAGTGTTTCCTGATTATCTTACTCCTCAAGGTCACATTCTTCCACTCACCCACCTGTTCCTTTGTTCCTTGTCACTTCCTTCCTCTTGCTTAGGATTTGCTAGCTCTTGCCGTTCTCTCAGGAGCCCCTCTTCCTTCATGTCTAAAAACCTTTCTCCCTCCCTGATGTTTCTCAGTGTACAGATTTGTGCCTCGAGTTCTCCCACCTTCTCCTCAAGAATTCTTATAAGCTTGCACTCGCAGCATGTATAAGGCATTTCTGGGCAAGGCAGAAAAATGATCATGGCGCAACCCAGGCAGGTCACTGGAAAAGATCTTTGTTCATCCATTTCTCTAGGAGCAAATCTATCTTCTACAGCCTCAGGAACTTCCCTCAAAGTCCAACATAAACTCTTGTTGTGGTGATGTACCCTGAAAACATGTGCTCTCCTTTCCTCAGCCCAACTGACACAGCTCTAATGAAGTCAATAAACTCAGGTAGAAAGTACTTGTTAGCTATTCTATTATGTGGTTTCCTCTTTGACCGGCTCATGGCAAGGAAGCAAGATCTCTGTTTACCTGATCATGATATGTACTTCTGGTGGTTCAGATGAGAATACAGCAGCCTTTGTGACAGAAGAGAAAATACTCTACTTTAGCTTTCTGCTGTTTCTCCTCATTTTAAGATCCTTGATCCTTGTGCACTCATTTACTTGTACTTTGTATGATTCATTAAAGTAACCTGCATCTCCCTTGTATGATTAGCAGTTCTTGGGAAGAATGCATATTTTCAACTGTCCACAGCTAATGCTGCTGCATATATTAACAACCTTGCCATTCATGACTGTGATTCATACACATTGAGCAACAGTGTGGAGATCGTGCTGAAGAAATGTCATGAGCTCCTGTACAAAATGGGCATATATTTAGCTGACAAATGACAGAAAGCTTTAGGATTATACAAGTAGTTAATTTATATTTGGCCTTGCAGAGCCCAAACTTTTGCTCTTCCATTAACTGATGAATGCCACTGAGTCTCTCCCAGAATTATTTCCCTCCAAGCATAATGGTGGTGATCAGTGTTCCCTCTAAGCTGAGTTAGCGTGAGCTGGCTTGCAGTTTTTTAGCCTCCGGCTCACACATTTTTGTTTTCGCTTAGGAAGGATGGCTCCAGAGCAGACTAATTTATGCAGCAGCAACGTTGCTCACACAGCTTTAATGCCAGTAGCTCACAAAGTAGAATTTTTGCTCACAAGACTCCACAGCCTAGAGGGAGCATTGGTGGTGATCAGCTACCAGAAGTTGCCTCCCTATGCTACAGCTGCTAAGGAGTGAATAACTCTTATGCGCCTCCCTTCTTCATCCATCTTACTGCTTAAACAGAAAGGATAAAGCAGTTCAAGTCTCAGCAATGAAGGGAATTAATCCTACCTTCTCAGGGCCTTGGCTGCTCACCGGTTTTATCCTCCCATGGCAGCATAACATCCAGCAGATTTCTTTTTTTTTTTTTAATTTTAGTTCAACGGGTCTAAAGTGGCAAGCAGAGCCCATATCTTACATGCAGGAAGCCCCAGCATCTGCAGTTAAAATGCTTTCACGTAGTAGCCATTAGGAAAATCCTTAGTCTGCCTGAGACACTAGATTGCTACTGTCAGTCAGACTAAACAATACTGATCTAGGTGGACCAGTGGTTCTGGCCCATTATTAGGCAACTTCCTATGTTCATATGAGAACTGATTATTACAAGACAACTTGCTATGGACCCAACAACTGTAAACTGTTGTAAAAATACTGCTTTCAACCTTAAACTCTTCTTCTTCTTCTTTTTCCTATTATTAGCAGTAACATTATGGATACAGAAGATCTGAGAAGTTTCTTTAGTCAGTTGTACTGCCTTATAGATCCTTATAGACAAACTACTGAAATGCCTTTCTGTCCTACTCTTAAAGATATCTTGTGACGAAGATGGCTTTATATGAAAATGCAATACATTGTGGTTTGGTATAATAATATATTAACAACTCATATTTCACCTGTATGAGGGCTTCCCCCCAAACCCCTCCCCCCCAAGAACCTTAACCAAAGTAGCAAGGTCAATCACACAAGGAGGTAATTACTACAGATTACACTCCACTGTGACAAAGCATGATGAGGAAACAATACAATAACATACAATTATATAAGCGTCACAAAAACGTTGAATATGGGATGGAGGCTAAGATTTACTGATGGCCACTGGCTATTTGTATCATTAGCAACTTTTGAACTGATACAGAAACATTCAAAAGAATATCATAAGGCAACAGGAACAGCATAAAATGTTCTATTGCATCGGTGCTGTGTACTACAGAAAAAAATTAATAAAATACAACAAATGACAGAAAGACAATAGAATATTGGCTGCCAGGTGTATCATAAAATTCCAATTTCACACTCTGACACCTTACATTACTGAAGAGAAAGATATAAACTAGTGCATTGATTAGGAGGAAGCCAAACAAATTATTCCCCCCCCTTCCACTTGTTACTGTGAAAGATGACATCAGAGCAGCAAAAACATACATTGCAATAGAGAGAGAATGACACCTATTGGCTACTGGAAGTTGGCTTTAAGGAATAAGGGAAATATTCTTTTTTTTTCATTGAAATTATTTTGTCTGAGTTCTTTGAGAGCTTTCTGCTCACAATGTGACATAGAATGCTTCAGACAGGGATACTAAAAACAAGGGTGATGAGGCTTTAACTACCCTTAAATAGTCTGAATTTTTACTTGTACATCTCTATGCATTGTGACAAGAAAAACATATTTTTTAGAAAACTTTATATTAAACAGCTTATCGTTTCTTTCAAGTATTTGTAATGTTTGTTAGTAAAAGTAGTACTTAATGTACTTTTCCTGAATGAATTTAGTCCATGAATGTTAATTTGCTTTCTATCAAAGACCAACAGCTTTTAGGGGGAAAAATATTCTATGATTCCATGTTTTGGTGTGTGTGTGTGTGTGTGTGTGTGTGCTTTTAAATGTTTGACTGCAGTAATGTAATGTAAGGAGAGTGATAGATGGAGCTAAGTGTGATTTGATTGGCTGATGACTGAGAGTGTGGGAGGAGATGTTCTGAGTGGATTCTGTGTGTGTCTTTTGAGAGAAAAATGTGGAAGAGCTAGGAAGAGAGTCTGTGACCCCGGTCACACTGGGAGAAAAGGCACTAAATTGCGGCTTTTTTTAGCCGCATCAAAAGAGAAGCGCGGTGGCGGGATTAGAAAGATCCCCCCAGCTGCCGCGCAGGTCCTCCCCAGCATGATCAGATGCCAGGAGGAAGCTACGGACCGGAGAGTGAGGCAAGCCCGCTGCGCATGCGTGTGCATGCACAGTTCGGCAGGACCTTGCATGCAGCGGGAGAGAAGGGCGCGCCAGCGATCAGACAGCGGTCCCTACAGCGGATTTTCCGGTAGGTACTAGTGTTTTCTAGGGTTTTTTTAATCCGCATCTTCGTCCAGAAGAGACGGATCGAGGATGGGTGCACGCCACTTCCCAGATGTTGCGGTGTGATCGTGCCCGCTTGATGCGCCCCCGATCCATCCCTCTTGCAGATCTAATCCTCCGGTGTGACGGGGGCCTGTGTGATTCTAAAATGTTTTGTGAGAGAGTCTATATGGCAAAGAAACAAGTTGTGTCTAAACTGTGTGGTTAGACAAATGTTTTATCTTGTGTGCCCAAGACAAAGATCTTAGCCAGTGTGGCTATATACATATATATGAGAGTATATATATATATATGAGAGAGAGAGAGAGAGAGAGAGAGAGAGAGAGAGAGAGAGAGAGAGAGAATATACTGAGTATATAAGCCTGTCAGAGTGAAGTCTGAGAGACTGTTTGTAACACCAAGTTTAGCCAGTTATATTTACCAGTTCATTTTTTCCCCAGTAACAGTTCAAAATAACCAGAAACCTATTTTGTTCTTTATTAAATAAATCAATTTTTGTTTTAAAAACATCCCAAAAATCAGTACACTACTTCATCAGGGCCCCATAGTCCTCTGAAGTGCCCAGACCCTAGGTCATACTACTAAAAGAGAGAGTATTGGAATTTTAATTCCTGGTGGCAGCAGAAAACTACCAAGTTTATGTACTCCATGAGTGTTTAAAGGAAAAACCATCTCCCTATAAGCAAGCATGCCACAATTACCTTATATAATTATCTCTTTACTGGTCTATCTCCCCTGTTCCCATTCCTCTGTCTATGGCAGGTTAGCCAACTCTGGCTTGGGAGATTCTTGGCGATTTGAGGTTTGTGACTAAGGACAGTGGCATTTGGAGAGAGTAGAGGCCTCACTGGGGTTGTGATGCCTTAAGGCTTGCCCTTCAAAGTTGCCATTGCCTCCATAGGAAATGATCTCTGTAATCCATAAAAGAGCTGCAATTGCAGAAGTAGTCCAGGCCCCATTTGAAGGCTGGTAACCCTAGTCTGCCCTGTTTTGGATGACCCAGGCTAATATGACCAATGGAGGCTCTTGGATTGCATGGGCTGAGCCAAATTAAGCACACACAAAGGCATGGGATGTGAGTAAAGGAGGTTCTGTTTATTGCACAATAGGAACAAGATAGCTGAAAACTAGCAGTCCAATTTGCCCATGCAAGAATCAACCTTTATAATGTTGCCCTGTCAATCATTATGACAACCACGTTTACATCACCTTAACATCATTTGTAAAATGATCTTTTATTTGCTAGACTTTTGGAGTCTGAGCAGTGTTTATAGCATGTAACCCTCATCCAGGTAACTGAGCATTGTATATGACCGGATACAGAGTATGTGAAGCTTGGCCTGACTGGAGCCATCTTGAAAAACAAAAGACTTTTCATTTTAAGTACTATTTTGGTCTAGGTTACATCATATAAAGAGAATACAAAAGTCTTTCATAAAGCATACCCAGTCTCTGAGTATAACAGAGTAATGTTGCATTGTGCAGAATCATTTATAATTAGGTTTGGGGAAATCTCCCACCTGGAGACTACCATCCTCCAAATAGCCCCTCCCCAGGGCTGTTGCACAATGAACAATGGCCTTTTTGTACTTTAAATGAGGGCTGTTGCACAATGAACAATGGCCTTTCTGTGAGGCCGGATGTGTACTTTAAATGTATCATTTTTTTAAGGGCAAGCAAGCCAGTCTCCAGCTTAAAAACAAAACATAACAACTTTGGTTGTTTTTACAAAGAAGACGATAATTTTTGGCAAGCATTCTTTGACTTCGCATTAGGCCTAAAAATGTAATTATTGATTTCAGTGTTTCCAACACTAGCCCAGTCTTGTCAGATCTTGCAAGTTAGGCAGGGTTGGCCCGGGTTAGTATTTGGATAGGAGACTACCAAGGAAATCCAGGGTTGCTACACAGAGGCAGGCAATGGCATGCCACCTCTGAATGTCTGTTGCTTTGAAGACCCCATGAGGAGTCACCATAAGTCAGCTGCGACTTGATGGCACTGTCCACCACCACCACCAACCCTATCCTATGGTAAAACTATTTTCATAACAACTGCTCATTAGATTTAGAATTTATTCAGCCTTTCCTTCTAATCCCAAATGTAAACTGACTGAATATACTGGCTTTTGTATGTGCTTCTACTGAGATTGGGTCCCACTATAGCCTATTGGTTTTGAAAAAGAATTATTTGAAACGCGGCAGCTTGCATCTGGACTATGCATCTCTATGGATTATGGAATTCAAGAATGTTTGGATTATCCAAGAACTATATGAGTCCACTCCATGATGAATACATGTCAAGTTGGGCTATGATATTACAATGCAACTGGAGTGAGACACACTGAAATTTTTGGGACTTTATTTTTCTATCTTTCTGTATATTCTTTCTTGCAAGAACACCTTGGCTTTATATAGTTATATTTCTGAATTACTGAACTTGGCATTAAATATTATTTTTATATATTTTTATCTTTAGTCAGCAGTTTTTTGTGCTTTGTACCAATTCATGTATGCTGGTTCCCCTTCTTTTTTGGTTTCCTTTAGCTCTGTTGGGCATTCGTGCCTATGTCGGATCTACTGGCGTGTGTGATTGCAGTCTATGTTTACTTTTCTTAAAGTGTTGAATGTCCCTTTTCCTCATATATTTTAATCATTGTTATACTATTTTGTCTAAAAGCATATGTGCTATTGAATAAATGAAATGAAAAATTTATTGCAGTATCAAGATTGTAGAAAGCATTTGCTAACTGTAAGCCTCCCTGTAGCAGAAAGACCTTCAGGATTTATAGGAGTGGATCCAACCATCCTCTAAGTAGTCTCTCTTCCTCCTATGGAGCCTTCCTTCAATGAAAGAGACACCTAATTTGCAGAAAATTTCATTAGATTGGAGGAAGGCTTCAAACAAACCAAAAGGAAAGGTGGAGTATTAATATTTGAATGAATAAATGAATTATTAAAGTTTTTTGATAGAGTGGTAGAATAGGGGTAGGATCCATTCCAGCAGTTACAGTCAGGGTGGCGGGGGGGGGGGGGAGAAGGTACGAAAGTTACGCTGTTCCCTTCCCACCGAAGTGGTACCTATTGATCTACTAGCAATTTCTTGCTTTCATAAGAACATAAGAGACGCCAATGTTGGATCAGGCCAAAGGCCCATCCAGTCCAACACTCTGTGTCACACAGTGGCCAGAAATACCAGTGCCATCAGGAGGTCCAGCAGTGGGGCCAGGACATTAGAAGCCCTCCCACTGTTGACCCCCCCCCCAAGCACCAAGAAGACAGAGCATCACTTGCCCCAGAGCCCCTAGCTATACCTTGTGGCTAATAGCCACTGATGGACCTCTGCTCCATATGCTTATCTAATTCCCTTTTGAAGCTGTCCATACTTGTAGCCGCCACCACTTCATGTGACAGTGAATTCCATGTGTTAATCACTCTTTGGGTGAAGAAGTACTTCCTTTTATCCGTTCTAACCCGACCGCTCTGCAGTTTCATGGAGTGCCCACGAGTTCTTGTATTGTGAGAAAGGGAGAAAAGTACCTCTTTCTTTACCTGCTCTTTCCCATGCATAATCTTATAAACCTCGATCATGTCACCCCTCAGTCGTCTTTTCTCCAAGCTAAAGAGCCCTAAGCGCTTTAACCTTTCCTCATAGGGAAAGTGTTCCAACCCTTTTATCATTCGAGTTGCCCTTTTCTGCACTTTTTCCAAAGCTATAATATCCTTTTTAAGGTGTGGTGCCCAGAACTGCACACAGTATTCCAAATGAGGTCTCACCATTGATTTATATAGGGGCATTATTATATTGGCTGATCTGTTTTCAATACCCTTCCTAATAATCCCCAGCATAGCATTGGCCTTCTTTATTGCAGTCACACACTGTCTCGACATTTTCAGTGAGTTATCCACTACAACTCCAAGATCTCTCTCTTGCTCAGTCTCTGCCAGTTCAGACCCCATCAATGTGTATTTATATTTAGGATTTTTGGCTCCAATGTGCATCACCTTGCACTTGGCCACATTGAACCCCATTTGCCATGTTGATGCCCACTCGCCCATCCTTGACAGATCCCTTTGGAGTGCCTCACAATCCTCACTGGTTTTCACCACCCTGAACAACTTTGTATCATCCGCAAATTTAGCCACTTCACTGCTTACTCCCATCTCCAAATCATTAATGAACAAGTTAAAAAGCAGTGGACCAAGTACTGATCCCTGTGGTACCCCACTGCTTACCACCCTCCACTGAGAAAATTTCCCACCTACACTCACTCTCTGTTTTCTATGAACTAGCCAGTTTTTGATCCATAAAAGGACTTGTCCTTCTATCCCATGATTTTTGAGCTTACTTAGGAGCCTTTGATGAGGAACTTTATCAAAAGCTTTCTGGAAGTCAAGGTAAACAATAACTATTGGATCCCCCTTGTCCACATGTTTGTTCACCCCCTCAAAGAACACTAACAGGTTAGTGAGACAAGATCTTCCCTTACAGAAACCGTGCTGAGTCTGCCTCAAATTAGAATGAGTTCTCACACTGAATCCATATATAAATTAATTAAATTGTTCACATGCTGTTGTTGCCTCTCCAATGTGTCTGATCTTCTGCACAGAGCCTACATACAACATCCTGTCTGCATACAACGTCCTGCACCCATTCCAGTCCATCTTTCACCCTGGCTATGGGATGGAGACAGCATTGGTCGCCCTCACAGATGATCTCTGGAGACACCTGGACCGAGGTGGACTGTCAACTGCTGTTATTGCTTGATCTGACAGCAGTCAACTACAATCTTTTGACCACTGCCTTGCCAATGTGGGGATATGTGGGACAGCCTTGCAGTGATTGGTCTTATTTCACTATGGTCAGGGACAGAGGGTGGCACTTGGGGAGAGAGTTTCACCATGTTACCCTTTGGTATATGTTGTCCCACAAGGGGCGATTCTCTCCCCCATGCTATTTAACATCTATATGTGCCCCCTCACCCAGCTGGTCTAGAGTTTTGGACTGGGTTGCCATCAATACGCTGATGACACCCAGTTGTATCTGTTATTGGATGACCAGCAAGACTCTGACCCAGATATTTTGGCTAAGGGTTTGGAGGCTGTGGCTGGGTGGCTAAAACAGAGCCAGCTGAAGCTAAATCTGGTGAAGATGGAGGTCCTATGCCTGGGCTGTGGGGTGATGTACTTGGGTGTTACTTCAGATGTCTCACTATCAATGGAGGCCCAAGTCACAAATGTTGCCAGATTGGCATTTTATCATCTTCACCAGGTCAGGCAACTGGCTCCCTAACCCTCCTCCCATGACCTAGCCAGAGTGATTCATGCAATGATCACCTCCAGGTTGGATTACTGTAACTCACTTTATGCTGGGCTTCCCTTGAGACTGATCTGGAAATCTCAGCTGTGTTACCGCCAATGGCCTGCCTTGTTGTTTAGGGAAATTAGCTATGTGGCAGGGAAGACCAGAGGGGTACAGGGACTGCACACCACTTGTATCCCAAGGTCTGGCACAGTAGGAAGTCTCCAGATTTGAAGAAATTAAATAGGTTTTATTGAAGAATGTCCCTAACTACAAGCACACTAAGCATTCAAAAAGCAATACAGAACTAAGAAATCGGAGGTGATTGATACTGAATAGAGAGGTCAGTAACAGGGTGATACAACCTGTCCAGATGTTCAGGGGTCCATGGAGATGAGATTATGGTCCAAACCAAAGGTTTAGGGGTGAACTGCCAGTTGGCATCAGGGGCAGACACACAAAATCGGAGGCCATGTGCTCTGATGGATATAGACATTGGGGGGGGGAAATGGAGACCAATGGGAGGCCTTGGGGGCTGGTCTCAGGTGAGAACAATAGATTTTCTAGACCAATTAGGAGTCCATAGAAGTGCAGTACCAGGCAGAGCATAATTCAGGTGTGATCATGAGCTTCCAGAGGGGCAGAGTCTGGATTAAAAATAACTATGTGGGATTAAGCCAGGTGCTGGATGGTTGGGCTGGGAGTGTCCACTGTGGAACAATAGATTGGCCTGGGTTTCCCTGGTGCCAGACAAAAGAGGTGATGTTTCTTTTCTTTTTCTTTTTTTTATTTAAAATTTTTATTTCCCTCTCCTAAAAAGGAGAGAAGTTTCGCTTTAGAAATCAGAAAAAAAGGGAAGGGTATATAGAGGGACAAAGAAAAGTGTGAGTGATGTTAATACAGGTATATTAATCTGTTAGTATTAAAGGCAAAGTTCAAATCACGGTGAGCGTCTTCTTCTGTAGTTGGGTAATCATCTGTTTCTTCATTCTCCTTTCAAATCGGGCAATTAATATGTTAGTGAAGTCCTTTTGGGGTTAATAATCCTTCTATGGCACTGTCCAGATAAGTCCTCAAAATTTAAGATGTTTTCCCTTTTTTCTCTCTTAAGTTGTACTTTGGACCTCCGGCTGCTCCTTTTACTTCAAAAATGAACCTGAATGGGAGACCATTCACTAGACATGGAGAGTTAATGTTTACTATGTTGTCGAAGGCTTTCACGACTAGAGTTCATTCGTTGCTGTAGATTTTCTGGGTTGTGTGGCCATGGTCTTGGCATTGTAGAACCTGATGTTTCACCAGTAGCTGTGACTGACATCCTCAGAGGTATAACACAGAAATATGGAGTACTCTCTGGTAGGCAGGTAATATATATCTACTCCAGAAGGTGGGGTAGGGCTGATGTTTACCTTGATAGGTCTGGTATAGGTGTAAGAATGCAGATATCTTAGATAAATATATGAAGACAGGAATGAGAGGATTATTCCAAAGGTATTTCCTGATATACAAGTGAAACAGAAGTGATGATGGCACCCTTCAAACTCCCCTAGACCTTCAAAGACATTGTTGTACATCATTAACATTGGTTCAAAAGTCCATTCCTTTGACTGCACAACATCTATTTTACATATATCAATGTATCACACTCAGCCCTCCCCAGCAATGGAAGTCACGAAACATCTGTAACACAGAACATCAACTCAGCTTCGTTTTGTTGCATTGAACATGTCAGAACAATGGTACCCATGGTATTTATACATGTCCCACCATAAGCCATTAACACTGCATTACCCCAGCTGAGCTCTGAGAAGGTGCAGGAGATAGAGCTGCTAGTGGAGTGTTTTTTATTTACTTTCGGCTGAGGAGATTTAGCTGAGAGGGTACTGTGTAGGGAGACTGTGTTTGGGAGTGTGTGGGGGAATTGTGAGTTGTTCCAGAGTCCTGGCTGCTTGAGGTAAGTTGTGAAAGGGTCATTGTTTGGCTGTAATTGAGTGCCTGGGTGAATTTGAATAGCTGCTGGTTACAACCTCTGCTGGGGGTAGCTTCTATTTAGGGCAGCACCTTGCCAGAGGCACGAGCCTCTGGCATGAGCCGAAGAGTGACAGCCGAAGGGCTCTTGGCTTGTGGCTCTTAGCCTAGGGACTCTTAGACTAGGGATTCTGTAAGAAGTCCAGGAAGAGCCAGAAAGCCAGGGCCCTAGCCTCCTTGGATTCCCAGTAAGGTAAGTAGACTTCTACAAGGAGAACAACATAAATACAAAGGGTTTTAAATGGGGGATTATATATATCTATTATTTTAAAAGCAATTATGAAGGCAGAATGCCAGCAGGGGGTTGGGTGCTATCCAGTGGTTTGCACGGAGTGTCACATATATGATGATCTGCCCACTGGTCAGAAGTCTTGGGTGCATGCCCGGTGCAATGAGCTCCTGGTACTCAGGGAACGAGTTTGCTCCCTTGAGGCCAAGGTGGCAGACATGGAGAAGCAGAGGCAGTCAGATGCACAGAGAAGACTCTTGGGGACTTGTTAGATATGTCCCACTCTGAATATGGCAGCCCCGCTGCTGTCAGGGAGCATGAGAGATGAGGGGAAACAGAGCACCATGCTGTGGATAAGGGGAATGTGCCCTCAGAAGGGACCTCTTCTTCAGCTGGTGAACGGGTTTCTTTTTGTACCAAGGAACCATCCCTTGGCAGGGAGGGAGGGGGGCTCTTGGTAGTTGGTGATTCAACCCTTAGGCAGCTGGGTGGCGAACCCATGTACTGACTATAAGGTGACTTGCCTGCCTAGTGCGAAGGTAGTGGGCATTATGCATGTTCTAGATAGGCTGGTAGATAGTGCTGGGTACATGCTGGCACCAATGATGTGCAGAAACACAGTTGTGAGGTCCTGGAGGAAAAAATTAGGCTGCTAGGCAGGAAACTCAAGGCCAGGACCTCCAAGGTAGCATTCACAGACGTGTTACCTGTTCCACACGCAAGGCCAGAGAGACAGGCACAGATCAGGAGTCTCAATGCGTGGATGAGACAATGGTATAGGGGGGAAGGGTTCAGGTTTGTTAGGCACTGGATGCTTTTTGGAACAAGAGGGAGCTGTACAAATGAGACGGTCTTCACTTGTCCCGAGAAGGAACCAGGCTGCTGGCACTTAAAATCAAAAAGGTGGCAGAGCAGTTTTTAAACTGAATATTGGGAGAAAGCTGACAGGAGATGAAAAGGGTAACTGTTACTTTTCTACAAGAAAATGGATTGGAACTGTCCACTGAGACTGTGACTAATGATATGGACTGACTGGCAAGGTCTCGAGGCAGCAAGAGGAAGGTTGTGGGCTTAACGTGCATGGGAAACTATAAGTGTATATACACAAATGCTAGAAGTGTCCAAGGTAAAATTGAGGAATTGGAATGTTTGGTGTTGGGGGGGGGGATAGACATTCTGGGTATTTCAGAAACTTGGTGAGATGAGCAAAATCAGTGGGATATGGTGATTCCTGGTAATAAATTATATCTGAGGGATAGGGGGGAAGGGTAGGAGGTGAGGTGGCTATGTATGTAAGAGAGGGTATAAAGTCCAGTAAGACTGAGAGGGTAAGAGAAATGGATTCGCTTCTGGAAATGCTATGGGTTGAAAAAGTGGGCCCAAAAGGAAGCTTAACACTGGGAGTTTGTTATCGTTCACCAGATCAAAAGATAGAAGAGGATTATAAAATGATGAATGAATTAAAGATAGTGGCTAGACGAAATAACCGTGTCGTAATAGGTGATTTTAACTACCCACATATTGATTGGGTTTATATGTGTTTAAGTCAGGGAAAAGAGATTAAGTTTCTAGACACTCTCAATGACTGTGCTATGGAACAGATGGTCACAGAATGTACCAGGGGAGAGGATATCCTGGATTTGGTACTAAGTAATGCCCAAGACCTGGTGAGAGATGTAAAAGTGATTGCACCACTTGGGAACAGTGACCATAATGTTATTGAGTTCAACATTTGTATAAATAGAGAGTTGCCCCCAAAAACTGAAACAATCACTTTTAACATTAAAAGGGGTAACTTCTGTGATATTAGGGGACGTGAGGAAGAAATTAAAAGAAAAAGTAGAAAGGGTCAAAACCATTGGGAAAGCTTGGAGACTATTTAAAACTACAATCCTAGAAGCCCTAGAAGCTCAGAAAAAATACATAACGCACGTTAGGAAAGGCACAAATAGGTACAGAAAAAATCCTACATGGTTAACATGCAAAGTAATGGAAGCTGTAAAAAGTAAGAAGGATTTCGGGAGGGGTGTTGAGAGACCTGAGTCAGATTGAGGTGACGAGAGAGGAGGTCCTACGACTGATAGACAAAAACTGATAAATCACCAGACCTGGATGGCATACACCCAAGAGTTCTGAAAGAACTCAAATGTGAACTTGTGGATCTCCTGACAGAAGTATGTATTCTTTCATTAAAATCTGCCTCCATTCCTGAGGACTGGAAGGTAGCTAATGTCACTCCCATCTTTAAAAAGGGTTCCAGAGGAGATCTGGGAAATTACAGGCCAGTCAGTGTGACATCGATACTGGGTAAGCTGGTAGAAACTGTTATTAAGGAAAGAATTAGTAGGTACATTGATGAACAAAAACTATTGAGGCAGACTCAGCATGGGTTCTGTAAGGGAAGATCTTGTCTCACTCACCTATTAGTGTTTTTTTGAGGGAGTGAACAAACATGTGGACAAGGGGGACCCAATAGATATTGTTTACCTTGACTTCCAGAAAGCTTTTGATAAAGTTCCTCATCAAAGGCTCCTAAGCAAACTCAATAGACACGGGATAAAAGGACAAGTCCTCTTGTGGATCAAAAATTGGCTAATTAACAGGAAACAGAGAGGGAGTATAAATCGGCTCGTTCAGACTGCAAATGATGGCTTACTGGATTCAATGCCCCACAGTTGAAAAAGAAAAGAAAAAAAGAATACTTCCCCTGCATGAAGAAAACTAGTGTTTCAGGGAGAAGCACCTGGAGAATTCCCGCTATTGCAATTGCTCTCTAGATGATCAAGATCAGCTCCCCCGGAGAAAACCGCTGCTTTGGAGGGTGGACTCTGTGGCACTGTACCCTCCTGAGGCCCCTCCCCTCCCCAAACCCCGCCCTCTCCTGGAACCACCCCCCAAAATCTCCAGGTATTTCACATGAAGCTGTCTTATACCAAATCAGACCATTGGTCCATCAAGGCCCAGTATTGATTACTCCAACTGTGGCGACTGAGGTTTACAAGATTATGCATGGGATAGAGCAGGTAGAGAAAGAAGTACTTTTCTACCTTTCTCACAATACAAGAACTTGTGGGCACTCAATGAAACTGCTGAGCAGTCGGGTTAAAATGGATAAAAGGAAGTACTTCTTCACCCAAAGAGTGATTAACACATGGAATTCACTGCCACAGGAAGTGGTGGTGGCTACAAGCATGGACAGCTTCAAGAGGGAATTAGATAAGCATATGGAGCAGAGGTCCATCAGTGACTATTAGCCACAAGGTATAGATAGGGCCTCTGGGGCAAGTGATGCTCTGTCATCTTGGTGCTTGGGGGGGCAACAGTGGGAGGTCTTCTACTGTCCTGGCCCCACTGCTGGACCTCCTGATGGCACCTGGTATTTTTGGCCACTGTGTGACAGAGTGTTTGACTGGATGGGCCGTTGGCCTGATCCAACATCAGCTTCTCTTATGCTCTTATGTTCTTATGTTGTTACTGTTATGTATGCGGACCGCCACCAGGGGTCCATGGCTAAAGTAGGAGCTTGGGTCCCGAACACAAAGGGAAACTAGGATCCTAGTCCACCTTGTGTCCATGAATAGACCCTTTGGCGGGAAATTCAAACCCTCCAATATGAACCGGGATGTGCAGCGTGGGATGTATATAGTTGGCCCTTGCAAAGCCAGTTTCTCTTGTCTTGTGTGTGAAGTACAATAACTGCATCTGAACGCATGTCATAGTCTGAGTCTACCTCCTGACCAGCCAACCCTCGTACCAGGTACTACGCCTCCCTAACGCGTCTGCAGCCGCAAAGATACAGGTCCAAGTACAGATCGAGGGCTTTCCCTGCTTAATGGAAGTTGACTCCGGGTCAGCGGCATCCATCATATCGGTGGAGATGCTTAACAGATTCTGTCTGAACGGGGGGGCCCCGCCTGCATCTTTCTCCTTTAAACCTTGTGGACTTCCAACGGAACCCGGTTCCGATTCGGAGTGTGGGGAATTTCAGGGTGAAATACCGGGGTTTTGTGGGCTCACTGGACTTAATTGTGGTCAAGGGAATTTTGGTTAGCCTCTTGGGGCAGGCCAGGTTCACACCCCTGGACATCACGGTTGGGGGGGTTATGCAATGTGCACCACAGGATTTTGCCGAGGCATGTAGGGAACTCCCTGCAGTATTTGATGGGGCTCTGGGTTGTTATAAGGGGGGCCCCCTGTTTCATTACAGCTAGACCCCCTGGTGGCCCCCATCCGCATGCAGTTCCGAAGCACCCCACTGGCGTTGCAGCCAAAAATTGACTCGGAATTTGACCGCTTGGTGATGCAAGGGGTCCTTGAACCCATATCACACGTGCTGTGGGAAACTCCTATTGTAACCCCCGTGAAGCCCAATGGTGACGTCTGCATCTGCACGGACTATCTTTAAACAAGGCCCTCCATGACCACTCCTACCCAGTCCCGATCGTGAGTCATGTATTACCATCCTTAGCTGGGGCCAAGATCTTTGGCAAGTTGGATCTTGCACAAGCTTACCAGCAACTGCCTGTTGACAAGGCCACAGCCGCCGCCCAAACCATAGTAATGCACAGGGGGGTGTTCAAAGTCAAGAGGTTGCAGTTTGGGGTCAGCGTCACCCCCGGGATATTCCAACAGCTAATGGACTCTCTGTTGAAAGGGATTCCTGGAGTGACGCCATTCTTCAATGACGTCCTTATCGCCACGGCCACCCCAGATGACTTTGCCTCTGGTCTCCATGCCGTCCTCTACCGCTTTGACTTGTGGGCCTTAAGGTTAAGAGGGAGAATGCCTACTCGGGGTCCCAGAGGTGAATTTCTTGGGGTTCTGGATCGACGCCTCTGGCCTCCATCCTGCGAGAGACAAAGTAAAGGCCATCGTGGAGGCCCCCACACCCAACACCAAGGCAGAGCGTCAGGCTTTTTAGGGCTATTGAACTTTTACCACACCTTTCTGCCCCACAAGGCAGCAGTTGCCGAGCTCCTGCACAGACTGCTGGACAAGTCAGCACCGTGGGCCTGGGGCCCCCTGGGAGTCGGTGGCGTTCACGAGTGTCAAGGCACTCCTCATCTCGAATGAAATACTAGCTCAGTTCGACAAGTCCCTGCTGGTGGTTCTCATGTGTGATGCCTCCCCTTATGGCGTGGGCACAGCTTTGGGCCACATTCTCCCTGATGGCCGAGAGGTCCCGGTGGCCTATTACTCCCAGACCTTGTTGGCCGCTGAGCGGAATTATGTCCAGATCGACAGGGAGGGCGATTGTGGCTGGGGTAAAAAAATTCCACAACTTTGTGTATGAGCACCCCTTCACAATTGTTACAGACCATAAGCCGCTCCTCGGGCTCTTTGCAGTAGACAAACAGATCCCCCCAGGTGCTCTTGCCCAGCGTCCTCTGCTGGTCCCTCTTCCTGGTGGGTTATACTTACCGCCTAGTGCATCGACCGGGCATGGCTATGGGGCACGCCGACGCCCTCAGCTACCTGCCACTTTTGTTCACAGATGCTGATCCTGCTCCCGCCCCAGGGGTCCTTTTGCTCAAGGGCCTTGCGGAACCACCCCTGCAGGCTGCTGACATTGCCCACCACTCGGCCGGCAACCCCGTTGTCTCCCGGTTCTTGGGCTGGGTGGCGGGCCCAAAGTACACAGCTTTCGCCACTCGCAGGGATGAATTGTCGGCTCTGAAGGGGTGTCTCCTGTGGGGGGAGAGAGTGGTCATCCACAGTGCCCTGCGGCATCAGGTCCTCAATGCTGTCCACGAGGCCCATCTGGGAATCATCCGGATGAAGGCTCTGGCCCAGAGTTACGTGTGGTGGCCGGGGATCGACACAGAGATCGAGTCATGGGTATGAGGGTGCTAGACATGCCAGACGGCCTGCCTGAATCCACTGAGTGCCCCCACCCAGCTGTGGGAGTCCACCCAGAAGCTGTGGTCCTGGCTCCACATAGATTTTGCTGGGCCGTTCCAGGGACTGAACTTCTTGGTCATGGTGGACTCCTACTCTAAATGGTTGGAGGTCAGCCCAATATCCACCACATCAACAAAGGCTGTCATCCAGGTGCTTCACTGGATATTTTCAACTCATGGACTGCCGGACACCATTGTTTCCGACAACGGGGCAGTGTTTACATCGGCAGACTTCCAGGACTTCCTGCAGAGGAACCTGTTTGGTGTAGTGGTTAAGTATGCGGACTCTAATCTGGGAGAACCGAGTTTGATTCCCCACTCCTCCACTTGCACCTGCTGATGTGACCTTGGGTCAGTCACAAGCTCTGGCACAGCTGTCCTTGAAAAAGAGCAGTTTGTGTCAGAGTTCTCTCAGCCCCACTCACCTCACAGGGTGTCTGTTGTGGGGAGGGGAAGGGAAAAGGAGTTTGTAAGCCGCTCTGAGACTCCAAGTGAAGGGCAGGGTATAAATCCAATCTCCTCCTCTCCTCTTCCTCCTCCTCCTCCTCCACATGAGGTCGGCACCCTTCCACCCCGCAACCAACAGGCAAGTGGAGCAAATGGTGCACACTGCAAAAGAATCCCTCAGCCGGATCTCAGCCGGAGACTGAGCCGGAGACTGACACCCCGCGACCAACAGGCAAGTGGAGCGAATGGTGCACACTGCAAAAGAAGCCCTCAGCCGGATCTCAGCCGGAGACTGGGAGTTTCATCTTGCATGCTTTCTCGTGACCCAGAAGATGACACCTAACCCCGTCAGTGGCCGATGCCCTGCAGAACTCTTGATGGGTCATTGCCCCACCATCCTACTGGACCAGCTATACCTGAATGGGGCACCCAACTCCAGGAAGATGACAGAACTACGGGAAGACCCCATATATATTAGAAACTTTGGGAAGGGGCCCCTGTGGCTGGCGGGAAGAGTTGTACGTGCTACCGGCCCCATGTCTAATGAAGTATCTACAGAGGATGGCCAACTCCTCCGGAAACACATCAACCAACTGCTGAGGTGACAGCTCCCAGTAGCAGAGGAACAACATCCACGACTAGTGGGGCCTGAGCCCCACAACCCCAAAGCAAGCGCCGGGAAAGACCCACCAATCCCCAGGGAAGTGCCAACAGCAGAACTGACAGCCGCAACCCCGTGACCAGTGAAACAGCTACCCCCGCCCCGCAGCAACCTGAACTGGCCAGTCGAAAAGAGGCGGTCATGAGTGACCCTGTACCCACACCCCAGCCTTTCTTGCATGAGTGCAGACCACCAGCCTACTTGCAGGACTATGTCACATAGGTTGGGTCAGAACTATGGGGGAGGGGTGTTATGTACACGGACCACCACCAGGGGTCTGCGGCTAAAGTAGGAGCTTGGGTCCTGAACACACAGAGAACCGAGGATCCTAGTCCACCTTGTGTCCACGGATAGACCCTCTGGCAGGAAATTCAAACCCTCTAATGGGAACCGGGGTGTGCAGGGTGGAGTGTATATAGTTGGCCCTTGCAGGGCCGGTTTCTCTTGTCTTGTGGGTGAAGTACAATAAATGTGTCTCCATGCGGTGAACCCAGTACTTTACAGTTACTACTTGATAATATTTTCTGTCCAGGGAGAACATTAAATACATTAGCTGGCAAAATATTTGCCTCAGCACCTGCATCTAACTTAAATTTAACTTTGAGTCCTCTCAAATTTATGTCAGCATACCACCCAGGTGTTTCCACTTGATCATCACCAAGACTATGTCAAGATAACACTCCTATAAGCAAGTTATGCACATCTGCTTTTAAGTTGTGGAAATTTTGGTTTCCACTATCCCTAGGTGTTTTGCATAACTTGGCAAGAAGATTTTCCCCCACACACTTATAGCATACCTTGCCAAAAGAAGGGCATTTTCAAAACCTTTGTACTGTGCCACAATGTGAACAGTTCCTTTCTCTCACAACACCATCTCCATCTTCACAGTGTGCCTTTTACTGTTTCACTGCTTGCAAAAGAATCTCCTCAACTTGCCTGCATAATGCAGATGCCTCGCCCAGCTGTTTTGAGGAGTTTGTCATTGTTTGTAATTGAGTTCAACAGCCTTTTTAAAGGTAAGGTCAGTTTCTTTCAAGAGTCTTTCTTTAAATATGTCCAGAGCACTAAAGACCAGCTTATCTCTAATCAGCTCCTCAGAAGTCGAGCCAAATTAACAGCTGGCAGCCTTTAGTTTGAGTTCAGTTGTAAATTGCTCCACTGAGCACCAACAACAACAACACTCAAATATCAAATTCTTCTGAGGAGTACAATGTTTCTTAAACTCCGCAAGAACCTCATTTACCGTCTTCAGCTCTCCATCCTCAAAAACAATATATCTTCACGGCATCTTCACCAATCACACTTACCAATATAGCTATTTGTCTCTTATCTGTCACATTATCAGTGGCAGTGGCAATTAAATAAAATTGGAAAGCTTGCTTCCACATCTTCCAATTTTCTGCAAGAGTACCAGTCAACAGAAGAGGAAGTGAAGGCCAGAAATAGTCCATTCTTCTGACACCATGTAGTGTTCTGCGACAATATGCCTCGTCTCGTGAACAACAACACCCAGTCATTGTTTATAGACCAGCTTCATTTAGTAGAAGAGTCTGGCATTTCCCTGGCGCGAGACAAAAGACATGATGTTTCTTAATGTGTGGCAGGGTGAACCTGAATGAGTTCACTAGACATGGAAAGTTAATGTTTACCTTGATAGGTCTGGCATAGGTGTAAGAATGCAGATACTTTGCACAAATATATGGCAACAGGAATGACAGGATTATTCTAAAGGTATTTCCTGACATACAAGTGAAATAGAAGTTGGGGCTGGAAAACATGCAACATAATTCACTCATGAGAATAGCACAGACCAGAGGATCTTTGTCCCTGTTTGCCTGTACATTTGACAAACAAAAGAATATCATGACTCTTCGCCATGCAATGTCAGTTGGCTTTCATGGTGGTAGCTATTTGGTCAGTAGAAGATGCCTTAGTAAGAGCAGAGATTTGCCCATTCTAATCCTTTTGGATTGATCTGACAGGAGAGTGTGTGTGTGTGATTGCTTGCATGGAGGATGTTTGGCAGTGCAGCCAGCCTCGAGAATATTCACTTGGCCTGAGTTTTCCCAGCCAAGATGTGGTTCTCCTAGCCTCCCAGTAAAAGCCACCATTTAAGCCAAGCCTGGCTTTATGAGGGTACTGCTTGTGGAGGTTCAGAGGTCATTTTGGGGTCTCTCTCTCTCTAGAAAGACCACCCCAGGTTCAGGGCCTAGGATGCTGGTTATAGCTAGTCCAGAACACCGTGGCACATGTTCTCACAGGGACACCATTGAGAGCACACACACAACTGCCAGCTGCACTGGCTCCCAGTTTAATACTGGGTTAGGTCCAAGGTGTTGGTTCTAACCTTTAAAGCCTTTTGTGGTCTGGGACCAACAAACCTTCAGGACTGTCTCTCCAAATGCATTCTTAAGCAATCCCTTCAGCTATGAAGCTAACAGATATTACTGTGATGATAATTTTTAGCAGTGAATATGATGCCCAAAGAGTTTTCAATAATCCTCATATATTGCTATCCAAATACATTTGCCAGGTCTTACCTGGATGCGAGTGGAGGAGGGTGTCCTGGTCTTTCTCTGGGGCCTCTTCAGCACGTACTCTTTGCACATGCACCACAATGACATCACCCAGAAGTGACATTATCATGCATGGCACATTGCAGGGGATGCTCTTTCATTTAAGGAAAACTCTATCGTTTTTCCTTAAACAATTGACCGCCCCCCCCAACAACATGCCGTGCACAATGACATCACCTCCGGGTAACATTATTGCACCAGGCACGTTGGTGCGAACTAGGCCATTTGGGCTGGGGTTTCCCCCACTGGTCGGATCAGGGCTGGCGGATTGGGGGCTGTGAAAAAGGGCAAAACACTCTGGTCCCACAGGAGACAGCCCACGGCATGCCTCCTGGGGGCCGCGTTTGCCTCTTCGTGAGGAAGAATAAGGAGGGGCTGCGGTGCAGCCTAAATTCCAAGAGGGGGAGCAGAGCCTACACAGTCTTAAAGGCTGGCTCCGCTCTCCCCTCTCAGTTGGTCACCTCGTGCTCGGCCCACCCACCCACCCTGTATGTAGTGTAAACACATGTTGGTTGCCCTGTTTAACGGGGGACCGGGTAGGAATTTTTTGTCCCCTTCTCTGATTGGCTATTGAGATGGGGTCTTTTTCGCCTACCTTGCACTGCTGTCAGTGGATTGAGGAATTGGTTTGGGATGGTGCCTAGGGGCTAGTCCGTCACTTTGTTAGGGCAGAATTAGGTTTAAATAAAGTTCAGCGGCTTGTAAGCACGAATTAATAAACCCTGGGTGGGTAGAGGGGTCTGCGGGATCAACCCTGCAGCCGTGCGGACAGGGAGGAGGCTTGCAGACTGCCTATGGGGATGGCCACGACAGAGACTCAGTGTTGGCTGTGCAGTGGTGTTTGAGGGCTCCTGAAGGCACATCCCAATCATTGGTTCAGCTGAGTTTGTAAACGACTTACAGTTGGCTCCAACCCAGGGCCGTGGTGTCTTGCCGTTTATACGGTTAACGATGGGGGTCAAAGTGACACCAGGCCTTGCCGTGCCGCTGTTTTCATGTTTGCCCTTTGCCCTTAAGTTAATATTTTAATAAAGGGGCCTTATTTCATCCAACCTTGTTGTCTGACTATTTCTTCCGTTGGGGGGGGGGCAATGCCCCTGTTGGAGGAATGGGAACCATCTATCCAAACCTGAAGGAGCTGCAGTGTTATATTGCACAAACAAACAGCTATTAGAATGAATTCAAAACTCCCATCAAAAGAAGATTTAACCAATCAAACTTTTCCTTAGGATCCTAGGGTGTTTTGTGCATAGCCTGAAAATGGTACAATGGTACAAATGCAAAAAGCTGCAGAGAGGAAGGAAAAGCTATCAGAGAGCGAAAATTCTCCATTGACCCCCCTCCAAGTTGCACAGTTGACAGCTCATTATGATAGATGCCAGTTGTGACATCTGGATACTGATACTCTCTGCCTCCCCAAACTGGTATGTTTATGTGCTGTACACTGTTTTATCAGTGTGTGCAAGTGCATTGATAATGTAGATGGGAGGGGAGATGCACATGAATAGAAGAAAGTAGAAGCTGTTGCCAAATGTACCAATCCCAGAATTAATTTTAGAAACTAAATTTAAATAAGCACAGAATGAAATTCTTGAGTAATACAAAAATGTAAGTAGGGAAATCTGCTTAGCCCTATTCTTAGAGACATTCTTTGAAGGTCACACTAAAGATGATGAACCCATAAACTCAGTGTCTGAATCTGCAGTTTGTCTGCTGATAAGTCTGGTTGTGACTTTCTCCCTTCTTTGTCTCTGTGACTTCTATGATGTTGCTTCCTATTCCTGGTACCCTAGTCTTCCCAACATACTCCACTAGTGTTATCTTTTCCACTACTCATTGGACTGGTTTTTTTAAAAGCAAACCCTCATTTTCTCTATGCAGTTCTATATACAGATACATGACTGTACTAAGAACACTAGAATGAACCATACAGTACATGACTGCCTCTTTATATTGCCTATTTAAAGTTTCAGTACAAATGCTAAGCAAAATTATATTCTTCTAAGGCCATTGACTTTAGGATTACACCCTTGATCATATATTGCCTCCCAATAGCATGAATAAAATTAAAGGGCTTCCCTATATGATTTAGACCCATGGCTCTAATGCAAATACTCTGGGTAAAGAATTTCTCATGTATTTATATATTTAATTATTAAATTTAATTTTTAAACCAACTTCCCCCTGTAGAATGGGGCTCAGGGAAGTGTATATCCAAAAACCCATACATCGTTATAATAAGAGCATAAAATCATAAAAATACAGCATAATATTTATTTATTTAATTTGATTTTATCCCACCCTCACCTTCAATAATACTCCATCCTTCTCACAAAAACCCAAGGTGGTTATAAGACTCTGAGAGCTAGAGCAATATCGTAACAGAAATAGATAGAAAGAAAACAGTACTTGGATGTAGGGGTCTTTTGGTCCCATCAGTGTTATTCAGATGAAGACTCACATTTCTTACCCAAAAGGTGGTGATGAATTCTGTCTAGTAGCTAGTACAGATTATATATAACACTAGGAATAAGGCCCGTTGTGCAAATACATACAAGCTCTAGAAAGAGGCTGTGGGTGGGTGCCCTGGTCTTTGGCACTCAGCATCAATTTGCTGTGGTGACCTCAGCAGGGTATAATGACACAGAGCTTACCGTTTTCTTCAGAGGAACTGATCTCTGCCATGTGAAGAGCAGTTGTAATTCTGAGTGATCTCCAGCCCTCCCCTGGAGATTGGCAATAGTAGTTACCCAGGAGGAAATGTCTGGTTTGTAGGGTGGAGTCTATGGCATTGTACCTGTCTGAGGTCCCACCCCTCCTCAAACCCCACCCTCTCCTGGCTCCACCCCTCAAATCTCCAGGAATTTCCCAGCCTGGAGTTGGCAAGCCTATCTCCTTCCCAGCCA
>NW_015176003.1:476474-510575 GCF_001447785.1 Gekko japonicus
TGGAAGTTTCCAACCTGGAGCTGGCAACCCTATGTCCTTCCCAGGAAATCATCAGCCTACCTTTATCTGCCTATCTGTCTTCAGGTTTACATCTCTCCCCCCCACCCCCCGGCAGCCTCTGCCTAGGGAAAAGGCAGTCCATGGAGCAGTGGGAACCAAGCACAGTGGAAACCAAAGCAGCTGACACCATTCTCCTCTCCCCTGTATGGTCCACACAACCCTGTGAGGTATGTTAAGGTAGAAAATCTGTGAATGGTCCATAATCCCCCGGGCAGCTTTTATAACATGAACCTGGGACCTGCACACCATCCTCTGAAGCACTCTCAGGTACATATCTGTGGCACTAATGGGGTGACTGCTGGCACCTTTTCCTATCATTTTTTGCCTTGTGGTATTCTGCTTGTGGTGTTATCTGTCTTTTTTGTGGTGTTGCATGGTTGTGTTATTGGGTTTGTTTCTTTTGAAGGGGAAGTGATGTGTTGTGGGTGAGTACATATTTTACCTCAGAATACACCAGGTCGCATATGCAAACGGGGAGGGGGGGAGTTTGAGGTGCGGAATGGAGTGAAGTCCAATCAGCTTCCATATGCAAATGACCTTGAAACACTGGCCCAATCAGAGAAAAGTGGCTTAGGCTGCAGTGGGTGGGAGAGAACTCAGGCAACACAGCCAGTGGATAGAGACACCTTGTTATTGACATATCACAGAGTCAACTAATTTTGGCAGGCATAGAATGTTGCCACGCGAAAATGCTTTTATATATAAGGACAGGATATGTAATAGTAATGGTCATTTGAGTGGAACTGCAATGTGGCAAATAACATTTAAATTGTTTGAGGAAAACAATCATAGCAAACTGATAATGAGCATTCCATGCCTTACATATCATGTAACACAAGTCATTGGTGTTAGTAATAGAAATGCAGATCACGATATAGCACTTCTTTTTCAATATTATCACACTTCTGAGTCACAACTTTTTAGGATTGTATATTCCAAGATTACATCAATGAAAGTTTATTTTAATATTAACTAATTATTCCTGAATCTTTCCCCCAAACCTTACCCAAATGTGATTTCGATATTACCAGTTTTTATTAGACTCTGGGAAGGAGACAGAAAATCGCTTTCCCTCTGTTTGCCAGTCCAGAACTTTGACTCAATTACCCTTGGTAATATTTAGATGGAAATATAATGGCCAGTATGTGTCATGTGAACTATAGATTAGACAAAAATGAGTATTGTTGCATGAAGATCTAAAATGGTTCTGGGGTCAGGTTGTACCCTGACTTTCTTGGAGCAAGAAATAACAAATGGTTTATCTCCACTGAAAACCAACAGCCAGCAATTATCCTTAAATCTCTCGAACACTAGGTGAGATGGGTCCAATGCTTCCTCTAAGCTGTGAAGTCTTGTGAGCAAAAATGCTACTTTGTGAGCTACTGGTATTAAAGTTGTGAGCAAGCAATTTGGCTATGGCATAAATTAGTTTGCTCTGGAGCCATCCTTCCTGAGAAAGGAAGGCCAGAGGCTAAAGAATTGTGAAATAGCTCACACTAACTCAGCTTAGAGGGAACACTGGATGGATCCTAATAAAAGTTTTTTATATCGATTTTATTCTTGATTTGGCAATGCAGACAACAGAGAATTGTATTATACCTGTGACATGGGTTTTCTGGAAAAAATGAATTTAAAAATATTCTAGAACACAACAGCCCTGGCAGCTATAGACAAACAGAGATTATACATGGGAAGAAATATTTTCCACAGAAAAAATATATACTGTACAGAAAAAATATAGAATATTTCTTTTATTTATAATTTTTTTAAAAAAATTAATATACATCTTAACTTTGTTTATACAAATATTCATTTTGTAAGAATCTTCCCACAGTGTTGCAGAAAATAAAGTATATTTTTCAATTAATATTTTTTATCCATCTATACAGTTTTAGCCAAGTATTCTCAAAGTATTTTTCCTCTTTCCATTTTAATAATAATGTCAGTCTATTCATTTCAACCATATTTAATAATTTAGATATAAACTCTTCCTTATCAGGAATCTTATCTGTTTTCCAATATCTCGCGTATAATATTTTGGCGGCAGTCACACTATGTATCAAAATTATTTTATCTGTCTTTCCAAATATGTCTGGAATCATATTCAGGAGGAATAATTCTGGTTTCAGTTTTAAGGAGGTTAGAATAATCTCCTGTAGTATTTTTTGTATCAACAACCAGAAGGACTGAGCTTTACTGCATGTCCACCAAACGTGGAATTATGTACCCACATTCTGTTTACATTCCCAGCATAAATTTGATGTTGCTGTTGAGTATGCTAACCTGGTAGGGTACAAATACCATCTGTTTATTTCCTTATAAATATTTTCTTTAAATGGCGTTGATTTGGTAATTTTAATATTAGTTTCCCAAATCTTGTTCCATTCATCCCGTTCCAACTCATATCCTAGGTCTTTGTTCCATAAATTCATAACAGTTCTTGACAGTTCATCCTGTATTTTAACCTCCATCAAAAAACTATATCGTTTTTAATAAGTTTTTCTCCTGAATTCAACCATATTTTATCAATATCTGTAGATTTCTTATAAAAACCTTTCTTTTCATCTTCCTTATATCTAGATACTAATTGCCATTTTTCAAACCATGTCAATACCTTGTCTTTGCAAAGTTTCTATATTTCTTAGTTTATTATTACTATCTAATAGGTTCTCATAGCAATACTTCTGTTCCAAATTACATAATGATGGTTTCATAATTGGTTCGATAGGCGAGAGCCATCTTGGAATTTTAACATAGAAACATTTAACTTCATTCCAGATTTTTAAGAGGGCGCTTCGTAATACATGTTGTTTAAAATATTTTTTGTTCTGAGTTATACCATATCGAGGCATGCCAGCCCATGACAAGGTCATGACCTTCAAGATTCAAAAGTCTAGTATTAGTTAATATAAGCCACTCTCTTATCCATACCATCACTATAGTTTTGCAATATGTATACCAATCTGGTAAACCAAACCCCCCTTTCTCCTTTTTCTCTTGCATCAGTTTAAATTTAATCCTAGTGTTCTTGTCCTGCCAAACTAATCTAGAAACCATTTTTTCCAATTCCTGAAAAAAATTCTTATTCTTAAGTACGGGGATAGTTTGGAAAATAAAAATAAGTCGTAGTAAAACGTTAATTTTTATGGTTGCTAATCGACCCAACAATGAAAGATGCAAACTTTTCCACTTTTCTAAATCTCTCTTAATCTCGATCAATGTTTTCCCATAGTTATCCTCATAAAGTGAGCTACATCTTTTAGTCATCACAATCCCTAAATATTTAACACTTTTACATACTTCAATCCCAGATCTCTCTTGTATTTATCAATTTCTTTCATACAATTTTTTGTTAGTATCTTGGTTTTTTTGAAAATTTACTTTCATACCTGCTACTCTACCATACATATTTAACACCTGAAGCAGCTGTTCTATTGTGTTCAATGGCTCCTCTAAAATGAACACTAAATCATCCGCCAGCCTGCAATTTAAATTTTTCTTCTTTGATATTTAGACCTTTAATGTAATCATCTTTTCTTATTATGTCATTGAGTACTTCTAAGGTGAAAATAAAAAGCAATGGGGACAGGGGACAGCCCTGTCTTGTCCCCTTCTGTATATGGAAAGTTTGAGTGCAATCTCCATTAAAAGTGACCTTAGCTTGTTGGTCATCGTAGATGGCTTTAATCAACCAATAAAATATGTCTCCACAATCACTACAATGTAGTTGTTTTAATAGAAATTCCCAACTTAAATTGTCGAACGCTTTTTCCACATCTAAAAACAACAAAGCCATCTGCTTTTCGGGATGGGTTTCATAATATTCCAGCGTATTTACAATAATCCTATTAGTTAATATTAATAGAATATTTCTATTATTTCTTATTACTATTACTATCAATATATTGAATTTTCAACAGACAAGACAGATCTATCTACAAGCCTGAGAAAAGCCTCAGGTTTGCTGGGGGGGGGAATGAATTTTAGAAAATAATACCCCCCCTGAAATTATTGAAGTAGCACCTGCAGCTTTAAGAAAATAATGCCCTCCATGGCCAATGCTAGGCAACTATAACACTATTACCAGCTGAAGCCTTGATTTCTGTCATTCAAAGGTGGGAGGGGGCCACATACAGGGCTATGTTGGCCTTTGAGGCCAGGACGCTTCAGGGCCAGGCCTAGCAACAACAGCCAGGCAACTGGCTACTACACAATTTGCATGACTCACCCAGGCCTAGCTGCTTGCTGCTATTCAACTGCAGTCACCCAAGAAAAACTAGGGGGGATATGTGTGTGTGTGTGTGTCTGCGCGTGTGTGGTTAGAGTTTAAAATAGGATCTGAGAGACCCAGGTTCTGGGTCTGCCATGGAAGCTGACTAGGTGATCTTGCCCCAGCACACACACACAGACATTGCCTTATCTACCTTACAGGGTTGTTGTGAGGATAAAATGGAGAAGAGGAGAATTATGCAAGTTGTTTTGGGTCCCCACTGTGGAGGAAGGTTGGGTATAAATCATGTAAATGTATATTTATTTATTTATTTATTATTTACATTTCTATCCCGCCCTCCCCGGAGGCTCAGGGTGGCTTACAAGGCATATCGCCAAATAAAACAATAGAACAGTACAAAATATTAAAAATACATCACAGTTAATGAACAGTTTTGGTGCTCCTCTGAATCCCTTCCAAGTTAAGATTCCTAAAAGCAAGATGGCAGTCCCTTAAAACGTCCCATTCTCACCCAAGATGCCCGCATCATGATGGCCATATACATAAATCATGTGGCGTTGGTGGTACAATGGTGGTGGCGGCTCCTATTCAAAAGCCTGGCGGAAGAGCTCTGTCTTGCAGGCTCTGCGGAACTGTGCTAGGTCCCGCAGAGCCCTGATCTCCTCTGGGAGCTCATTCCACCAGATAGGAGCCGCCACCGAAAACGCCCTATTCCTGGTCATGACAAATTTGATGGACCGGAGACCTGGCACGTCCAGTAGATTTTGATTCCCCGACCGAAGTACTCTTGGGGGAACATGTGGGGAAAAGCGGTCCCTTAAGTAGGTAAGTAAGTATATATAAAACAAAGTCCCCTCACCATAAAATCAATGCCCAGGCCAAACCGCTGGACTTAGAGACACCAATTTTAGAGAGAGCGCTCCTACCGTGGTGTAGGTGCTCACTAAGAAGGAATTTTTAGAAATTCGACCCGTAAGTGGGTCAAAAGGGGGAAAATGTGCTCCCCCATTGATTCCTATGTGGCTGCCAGGCAGCTGCCTGTCTGCACCCCCCACTCTTTGATTGGTCAGCTGCAGAGCTCAGTGTTCTGAGGTAAAAAAACCCAAAACCAACAGTTACAGGGGACTGCAGAGAGTTAATGACAGTTGAGGAAATCAGGAGTGGCCAAGAACAACCTGTGAGGTGAAGCAAAGCTGCTGGCCCAGCCTCTCTGATGGCTTCCAACACACTCTGACGGGTGATCCAGGGGAGGTGGCATGGCATGAGGCAAGTGGTTATGTGAGGTGGCACGAGGAGTGGCAGTGCGTGAGGTCTGGTGGGTGATCTGGGGGAGGTGGCGTGGCGCAAGGCGAGTGGGCGTGTGAGGCAGCACAAGATGCAGTGGCACAGGGTGGTATGAGGCACGGCGGCACGTGAGGTCTGGCGAGTAATCTGGGGAGGTGGCGCAACATGAGGCAAGTGGGCACATGAGGTGGCATGAGGCGCAGTGGTGCACGAGTTCTGGCAGGCAAACCATGGGAGGTGGCGTGGCGCAAGGTGAGTGGGCACGCAAGGTGGCATGAGGCGGGGTGTTGCATGGTGGCATGAGGTGTGGCAGCACACAACATCTGGTGGGTGATCCAGGGGAGGTGGCATGGCATGAGGCAAATGGGCACATGAGGTGGCACAAGGTGTGTTGGCGCACAAGGCGGCATGAGGTGAGGTGGTGTGGCACAGCGAGCACACGGCGTCTGGTGGGCGATCTGGGAGAGGCGGCATGGCATGATGCAAGTGGGCACACAAGGTGGCACGAGGTGCATCGGCGCACAAGGCGGCATGAGGTGAGGTGGTGCGGCGCGGTGAAGCAGCCGGAGTGCCTGTTCGGTGCCTCGTGGAGGGCAGAGCAGTGGCGCTCGGGGCACAATGGTGGGGCAGCTCATCTTTAAGGACTCACCACCAACGGACTGCAGCAGGAACCCGAGCTGGCTGGAGCAGCAGCGGTGGCCCAGGCTCCAGCCAGGGTGAGTCGAGGCACATGCAGCGCACAGGAGCTGTCTGCCCCCCCCTCCGGAGGGAGGGTACGCGTGGAGGAAAGGTGGCTGGCTAGGAGTTTGGGAGTCTGTGGGCCCAGCGCAACCACTCCACAACCCCCCTCCCACCTTTTCAGGCCTGTGCTAAGTGGGACCCAGGAAAGGCTTTTGTAAGTCGCTGTTTTGAGGGCTACCTGTGCTCCTTACGCTCTCTAAGCCTGGGTCTCTTTTCTGCGCATGTTGCATATTTATTCTTCTCTTTGGATGCTTCTGGCAGCATCCCCACTTTTCCTGGCCTGTTTAGGAAATGGGAGGATCACCACACCCCACTGCTCTGATCCTGGAGCCTTTAAGAAGCTATTGCTGGGGGGTACTTGGGGAAGAGAGACCCCACCATTCCCGCTTTACTGGGAGGCTGTAGATTGGGCTAGTACTTGGACTCCCTACTTTCTACCCCATATATGCTGTTAGGCGGGGGGCGCACCCACCTAGGAATGTGTGGAGGCCTTTGTGCGGCTGGCGTGGTGCCTGTTGTGATCCTGATTCCTACCCTTCCCCAGAGAAACAGCTGCCAAGGAGGCAGGAGTGAGCTGTAAGTGATTCTTCACGCTGGGTGGGGCTTGAGCACACTTCTGTTGTCTACCATCTGTAGCCATCTCACCTGTTAAGTCCTGGCTTAGAGGTTGCAACTAGGTCAGCAACTTCCCTGGCATCCTCTGAAAGGCTGCCAGGAGGATGAGCACCAGTCAACAGGAGCGTTTGCACCTGGAGTCGCACCGGCAGAGCCGAGCACAAGCACCACACCTCCTGATTCCCCTTCATCGGTGGCTTGTTTGCATGAGCAAAGGCAATGGAACATGGCAACCCGGCAAAAGGAGGTGCACATGTGAGGTCAATGTCCTCTAAGCCCAGAGTACTGACCAGAGCCAGGACCCTGTTAGCGGCTGGTAATTGGCTAACAAGTGGAACGGGCTCTTTAGGCAGCTCTCTCAGATCCAAAACTCGTGCTGGCAACTAGTCTCTTGGACATTATCTTGAAGGTGCCCGCCACCTGGTACAAGTCCTTACGGACCATTGCAACCTGGAACACTTGCAAACAACTCGCCGCCTGAACCAACAGCAGATCCGTTGGTCTTTATTCTTCTCTCATTTTAATTTCAAAATCTCATATATCCCGAACACCCAAAATCAGAAAGCGGACACTCTATCCTGGAAACCCGAGTATGCACCAGCCCTGGCTGAGGAATCCCCAGAAACCACCATTCTCTCTCCGGAGGTCTTCACTGCTAGCATTAGCCACTGGTGCTTGGCAGACGAGATCCGAGCAAGTCAAGCCACCGATCCGTGGGCACAACAATGACTACATGACCTCCAGCAGGGAACAAGAGGTGTGTTTACCACAAGGGAGGGTATGCTGTTTCATCAGGACCCCCTGTTTATTCTGCCTCGACCCCTTCGTGCCCGGATTTTGCACTTGACACATGACTCCTTACTGGCAGGACACTTTGGCTCACCTCCTGACCCGTGAATTTTGGTGGCCCCAAGTCCAGGCAGACAT
This sequence comes from Gekko japonicus, assembly GCF_001447785.1. Lineage (NCBI taxonomy): Eukaryota > Metazoa > Chordata > Lepidosauria > Squamata > Gekkonidae > Gekko > Gekko japonicus. The sequence continues at coordinate 484,333 of NW_015176003.1, forward strand.
TGATCGATATGTCGGTTCCTGTGAAGTATGCCGACAAGCCAAAGATGTCCCAGCCAAGCTATCTGGATTACTCCATCCCTTACCCACTCCCTCCAACCCATGGGACACCATATCCATGGATTTTCGTAGTCAATCTGTCCCGCTCTCACGGGCACACTTCCATCTTTGTTGTCGTGGACCTCCTTACCAAAATGGCACATTTTGTCCCCTGCACAAAAATACCCACCAGTGCCCAAACCACCCAGCTGTACCTCCAACACATCTTCCGACTCCATGGTCTCCCCACACATATTGTCTCCGATCGTGGGCCTCAATTTTCCTCTCGATTTTGGCAGACCTTACATTCAGGCCTGGGCACTCAAGTCCATCTATCTTCGGCATATCATCCCCAAACCGATGGACAGACTGAACGGACCAACACCACATTAGAACAATACCTACGGTGCTACACCTGCTATCAGCAAGACAACTGGTACTCCCTGCTACCATTGGCTGAATTTGCTTACAATAACTCCGTTCATGTCTCCACCCAAACCACTCCCTTTGCAGTGAATTACAGCCATCACCCTCGGTTTTCCCCCAGTCTTTGTCCATCCACGAATGTTCCAGCAGCAGACACACGACTACAGGAATTACATGCCCTTCAGGCTCTGCTTAAACAGCAGCTCCAACATGCCAAAGAGGCTTACAAAGCATCCGCAGACCGGAAGCGGCAAGAAGGCCCCCTGTTACGCATTGGAGACTTAGTGTGGCTATCCACTCAGTACCTGAGATGGCCTGGCTGCTCCCGTAAACTGGACGCTCGTTTTGTTGGCCTGTATAAAATTACGGATCTTATCAACCCCATGTCGTTCCATATTCAGCTCCCAGACCACCTTCGCATCCATCCCATCTTCCATCAATCCCTACTGATCCCCTCATCTCTAGCCGATCCCAACTGTCCCACACCACCAGCACCACCAGCGCCCGTCCTCATCAAAGACGAAGAGGAATATAAAGTCTGACAAATCGTAGACTCCCGCCTGCAGCGTGGAACTTTGCAATATTTGGTCAACTAGGAGGGCTATGGTCCTGACGATCGTCCAACGGTATCATGCTGAGTACCTGGATAAACCCGGCCCTCAGGAGGAGGGCCCCCCGGGGGGGATGGTGTCATGCCTGCCATGCAGCCTGTCCCCGATGACCATGACCCAGGGAGACCTGGCAACCCTAGAAAGTGATGATATAGGGGTTTCCAGGAGGACAGAAATAGTGAAGAGAGGGGAATAAAGGTGGTGTCATGCCCACCGTGCAGCCTGACCCTGCGCTGGCAGAGCCGAGCACAAGCACCACACCTCCTGATTCCCCCTCACCAGTGGCTTGTTTGCGAGAGCAAAGGTGATGGAACATGGCAACCCGGCAAAAGGAGGCACGCACGTGAGGTTGACGTCCTCTAAGCCCAGAGTACTGACCAGAGCCAGGACCCTGTTAGTGGCTGGTAATTGGCTAACAAGCGGAACGGGCTCTTTAGGCAGCTCTCTCAGATCCACAATTCGTGCTGGCAACTAGTCTCTTGGATGACTTGCTGCATCCCGGATCCTGCGTTCCTGTCTCCTGGTTTTCGTACTGATTTCCCGGCTCCTGACTCTGGTTTGGATGACGTTGTTTCTCTCTGGCTCCCTGACTACGGACTGTGTACCCTGACTTCTGACGAACGGCTTTCAGCTTCTGAACTCTTTAATACAACCTCTGGTAACCCTAGGCTACGTTTTGACTTGGTGTTTTGGACTTTGCTCACTTTACTCTGTCTTCTCTGGTACCTTGACCTCTAACTGTGTTTCAGACTCCCGTGCCCTCCCTGGCCTGCCAGCGCATTCATGACAGGTGGAACTACAGGGGGACATGCACTAAGCAAGTTCATCACCATGCAACTGGGCCTGGTCTAGCAGACAGCACTATGAAAATCAGACAGATTTTTCCCAGGGAGAGGCTACTGGCATATGGAAGACCAGAAGGGAGGAAACTGAAGACATGGTGGCTGGTTGGGTAAGAAAGGGAGAAGGAGTAATGAGAAGGAGAGAGAATATGTAGGCCTTCAGGGAAGAGAAATTGAGATGCCCCCTGTAAGTCCCTGTGACTCCCCTGCTTGTCAAATATTCACTACATAAAAGCTAATTTTCTTTGATTCAGATTAGTCATAGTTCATTTTATATGCAAAATGGAATCTTTCTGCATCACTTGTGCAGGCCTTTCTATAGCTCCCCATAGGTTATTTCCTACCTTAAGAGGTAGCTTCAACTGGCTAGCTGTATATCGGAAGTAAGAGAAACAACCTACAATTCTTTTAGCTACAGATTTGTAAAATGTGTTTGACTAAAAAGCAAATAACAGGAGAGTTTGTTAGTAATGTACAGCCAAAGGAGGAATCAACTCACTGTGTTTTCAGTGATCATTAACCTCAGGGGCAATTAGTCCTGATCCTCTCCATTTGCCTGTAGAGGAAAATTCCGCACCTAGGCTAGAGGGCTTACACCAATACAGCATTTCCTCTACCGAAAGTGTTAAAGGATAATTGGGGACCTACTGGTGCTAGTTTAGAGCTATGAGATAATCCAAAGCAGCAAAACATATGCATAAGAGGAGGGCCTCACACAGCTACTTCTGTTATTGAAAGGACCAGACAATATTCAGTTTATTAGTCAATGTAAGACAAGGTTTGTCTCTCCATCCATTGGAACTGCTATGGCAAAGATAGGGGATGAAGTTATTGTTTCCTGAACTGCCCAGGGGTCATTTCGTAGTAAAAGAGCTAGGGGAACTCATTAGCATAACTCATTAGCATATGCCACACCCCCTGACATCACCGGAAGTGTGTCATAAGGCCACACCTCCTGACATCACCGGAAATGTGTCATAAGGCCACACGAAGCCCTGGAAGGCCCTCCCTGGCCCCAGGCAGGCAGGGGTGGGGAGAGGCAGGGAGGAAGCAACTTACCCTCCCTCTTCTCCTGCCTCCTCCTGGCTGAATGAGGGCCGGAAGCAGGGGGCGGGGCTTCGTCATGTGCCCCCCCCCCATACCTGACCCGGGGGAACTGTGTTCCCCCGCGATCCCCCCCGAAATGACCTCTGGAACTGCCTATTGGAATATTAAAACACCCAAGCTGCTTGTATTGTCCCCATGCATCATGTCCATAAACTTAAACCAATGCTTTAGGAACATAGATCAAGTCCAGTACTCTTAACATATTGCTGGTGATAAGGCACATAGCAGATAAAGGCTTGTATATCACTGTACCAGTATAGCCTTGACATCCATTTCTTGTACAGGTAGCAGGATGTTTCCATCTTAAGCTTCCCTTTTGCTCTTGCATGATATTGTACATTGCCAAATAGTGACGCTGCCAAATGTTGTATCATTAACACTTCATGCCAGTATCAACAGTCCAGTGTACCCCTAGATAATTTAGTTTGTGGCACATGATCATGGCCAAAGAACTGTATTCATTTATGAAGGTCATCTTTATTATTTCAGAACCCCACAGATAATTTCATGGAGGAGAAGAGCATCTCCTCCACATTCCCCTAATGATACTTTATAAATCTGTGTCAGTGTTTTGAAGCTGACTAGTGCTCCCCACTTCAATCACCTCTTTCATGCTGTGTTTCTTGATTAGCATAATTCTCATATTTCACAACATTCCTAAGAGACCCTTGGTTTATGAGACTCAGTGAATGTTTAATGTTATTCTACAGACATAGACATGGGGTCACGAAGAGTCGGACTCGACTGTGCGACTGAACAACAACAACAGACAAAGACCAAAAGACCTAAAAGATGCTTTTCTGCCTAGGGGATACGCCACAGCCTGTATTAGGTAGTCTAATGCTTCCTAATAAACAGTCTGATGATTTTCCTTCTTGTTTAATTGTAAATTAGCAATAAGCATCATCATTTTATCAAAACACATAAGCAGTCAGAGAAAGGCAGTCATAGAAAGAGCCTGTGTATTGCAAAGAACTGAGGGGAGGATCATTTGAATCTGTTCACTCTGCACACAGCAAGATTGTGTGCCCCATGTTACCTACTGGGCTCTAGAGTTGTGCCTTTAACAGCAGTGTAAACTGCAGATGTAAGTAATGTTGCTACAGTGAAATTTTCTTTTAAGATACTCTTACAGTGATCCAGACAAGAGTCAGCTGGTGTTTATTCTGATTGACTGGTAATTCAGTACTCTAGGTTCCATATCAACACTCTGGGTTCCATATCAACAGAAGCTCAAAGATTGAACCACACATCTTTTGTCATGCTTCAGTAATATCATATCTGTAGTGCTTTACTTTTTCCCAGAATAGTGAATGTTACCATTCATGAATGTCAAAGAAAGCAAAGTGTTGTGTTCAAGGACATTGTTGTGTCATTGTTGTGACTCCAGATTTTCAGAGAGAGCAGATTTTCCATCTCACCACCCCAAATCTTGTTAATTGCAAGCCTTTACCTTTTGCCAGTAGAGTCAGTGTGAATGTACCCTATTTTCACAGGTCATGTTAGAGTATGGCAGAAAAGCTGAGGAAGGGCTATAGGGTATTTATCGTCTAACTCCCTGATTGATTATTATGGTACAGGAATCAAGTTGCAAATGATCAGTCACATAGAATTTCCCCGTATGGGTGAAACAGGCTTACTTGAGACCATCTTATATACTGCTTTTTCCAGCTTGTCTGAGGCAACAGTTTTTCTCTAGCAGAGTTGTTTTCAGTTTGGTGTAGTGGTTAAGTGTGCAGACTCTAATCTGGGAGAACCGGGTTTGATTCCCCACTCCTCCACTTGCACCTGCTGGATGACCTTGGGCAAGCCATAGTTCTGGTACAGCTATTCTTGAAAAAGATCAGTTTCTGTCAGAGCTCTCTCAGCCCCACCTACCTCACAGGGTGTCTGTGGTGGGGAGGGGAAGGGAAAGGAGTTTGTAAGCCACTCTGAGACTCCCTTGGGTAGTGAAGGGCGGGGTATAAATCAAATCTCCTCCTCCTCCTCCTCCCCCTCCTCCTCCTCCTCCCCCCTCCTCCCAGATAGCTACATATATCAGTTATTCCATTTGTAGAGATGCTTGGGCATATTTTATACTTTTGGATCTATAGGAGCTAGAAACATCATTTTTACTAAAGGTGTGAATCTAGGCCAGTTAGCACCTGTTCAGGCCGACTAGTTCAACACCAGGCTGTGGTTACACACACTAAATAATTCACTTTCAGTGCACTTTCCAACTGGATTTTACTGTGTGAACTGGCAAATCTGGTTGGAAAGTGGATTAAAAGTGGATTATTTAGTTTGTGTGACTCCAGCCATATATTACCTTTACAATGACTAAAAATAATTTGTTAGAGAAATCCAAAACCCAGCAGCGGGTCGACAGAAAAAAACCTATTCCTTATCTGTCCCTTATCAGATGGGTACTAATTAAAATTACGAACTAAAATAAACAGAACTGCTAAAACCATCTGCTGATCAGGTACCATCTTGGGTCTATTCCACCTGTTTGGGCCATTAGCAAGGATGTCATGACTTTCTCAGCAAACCTATTTGACAGGTGAACTTACCTTGTTTGTAACACTCAGAAAGGGCTATAGGGTATTACATGTTTGGATTGCATCAAACAACTCAGATAGCTGCCAGACAAGTTTGCAGCTTCCTGTTGTCAGAAGCCAACTCACAGTGAATCAGGAGATAAGCTGGGAATGGGTGTTTATTCACCTTTACTCCTTCAGCAAGACAGCTGCACAGTGAAGGTCCAAAAGGGATCTCTTCCCTCCTTTCCAAGCAGGGAAGGAACAGAAGTAGTGCTTTAACTCTGCATTGCAAAAGGCAAAGAAAGAGCTCATTTATCTTCCAAGATGGCGAAGAACATATGCACTTCTTTTAATATTTGCATTGCAAAAGGGCAGGTGGCAAGAGCTCATTTCTCCCCATTCCCAAGATGGACATGGACAGGTACAATGCTCTTAGGAACAGAAGATAAATCAATCAGCTTGATTTCTGATCCCCCCCCCCACATTCTATGCATCTCAGCATGAAGTTTCCAGAATGAGACCAAAACCTCCAGCCAATCTCCAGGAAGTTGGTTCCTAATCAAATGTATAATTGGTTATAGAACAAAATCCCCCCAGCAGGATATCAGAAGCCCACTCCCAGCTGAATAGTCCATTGGTTAATTGACTACCTAGTGAACTGGAAGTGAGCTGAATTAGCTGGTATTGGAGCATCCATAGCCATTAGCTGGTCTGGATTCCCAGCTTCCATTAAAAAGCTACATTTCTAACCCTTGTAGCCACAGATATAAGATAAATTGTGCAGACAATATTGTCCCTATTAGTGAGAGACAATTCAATTCCTAGTTTCATTGTTCAAGCTAATGACAACAGTTATAGCTTTGATAGAAATGGTTACTACCTCCCTTCATACCTTGGGGAAGAAAGCATGAGGAAATCCTGTCTTGATTGGGTAAAAAAAGTTTCTTCCTTTAATCCTTTCTTGTTTTTGTGATCATTACTGGTAGACAATGAAACAATTATTATGCTTAATTGGCACAATTATGAAACACTATGCATAATATTCCACAATCTGGAAGACCTCAGTATGGCAGCCCTAATCACAAAGTTTGCAAAACAACAATTCCTCTTCTTTTTAGCAGCTCTTGTTGCCAATGCATGTAACAGCAGCATCTTTAATAAAGTTCATAAAGCATTGAGGTATAAGTAATAGAATCATGGCCACCCTAGACTGATACTGATTGTTATATCATAGTATATAACTTCAAATGTAAAGGAACAAACTTTGAACAGTGCTTTGCTTTTCAATATTTATCTCAGTCGCTGGGAGAAAATTACTTTTTCTTGACCTTCTGTATTGGGTAAACATTTCATGTATCACTTATTGATCTTGGGCATTTGCAGAATAATAGAAAGGAAGGCAATGTACCCACAAAGCCTAGATGTCTAAACACATTATAAATGAAGTTATCAATTATAAATGATGACTCTGTTGCTGATAGGCATAATACAGACTTGATTTTTTGATTCAGAAATTGAACAGAACGCTGGCATCGCAGTCACAATCCAAAGGGCTCCTTTCAGAGCACCCAGAGGTTTAAGAACACATAGAAGGATTTTTACATGTATGCTTTGAAATGCATTTTTCCCATACCACACTCCAAATCCTGTATCACAAACTACATTTCAAACTCTCCCTAGTTCTTGAATTGTTGTGATCTAAATCTACATTGAGGAGAATTAACCTGTTACTCTTAGGATCACTAGATTTATAATGCATCGGTTACTTTGGTCATTGTATTTGAATTTCACTCCTCCAATAAGCGAAGAGTTTATGGGTTTCCAGTCTAGCCAGGACCATTGTTCAGCATCTCCTCCTTCAAAAAATGATGATTATTCTACTTGTAACAGCAGCAGAGAAGATTAGACACACTTAAGCATCTTGGAAGTTGTGGACAGTCTTAAGCAAGCATGAATAATTTATTCCAGGGCTCTTTTTTGTGAGGGAACACACCAGGACAGAGTTCTGGAACCTCTTCGACAAAATTCTTTTAAAAGTATTTAAAAGTTCATACGTTTTCAGTATACAGATTGAAAACTTCATTTTCCTCTTGATAGTTCCGGCACCTAGCTACCTACCTATCTACCTACCTACCTAACTAACTCTCTCTCTTTCTCAAAAGCCCTGTTTATTCCCCACTGATTAGGTAATCAAAAGTTGATGGCTGCCATGTTGCTCGAAGACCAGGAACACAATCTATGAAATACCTGTAGGACCAACCCAAAATGACACAAAAACAGTGTGCTAGCTTTTGAGTTCACTAGAACTCTTTCAGGCTAGATTTTTTTTAAATTAAATTTATACCCCACCTTAACCTGCAAGCAGGCTCAGGGTGGCTTACATAATTGGTCTATAGGTGACTGTACATTCACATGAAAACAATTTAAAATTCAATACAATAAGATAGAACACAACCTCATAAAATTCTAGTGCTAATACATTGAATGCATAAGATGGCGTGTTGAAATTACCATACAACCAGACAGTTTTGCTCAATGATCTTCCAGAGCATGGTGGTAGCGGCCAGATGTTAGTACTACGGGCCTGCTTGTTGGTGGCTGGGGGCGGTGGCTCCTAGTTGAAAGCCTGGTGGAAGAGCTCCATCTTGCAGGCCCTGCGGAACTGCCTAAGATCCTGCAGGGCCCTGATCTCCTCCAGGAGCTTATTCCACCAGTGCGGAGCCACCACCGAAAAGGCCCTGGCCCTAGTAGTGGTGAGCCTGGCATCCTTGGGGCCCAGTAGAGCCAGTCGGTTCTGGGACCCCAACCTCAGTGCTCTTTGGGGTATATATGGGGAAAGGCGGTCCCGCAGGTATGTTGGACCCTGGCCATATAGAGCTTTAAAGGTAAGCACCAGCACCTTGAAGCGAATTCGGTATGCTATTGGCAGCCAGTGCAGCACCTTCAGCACAGGCTGGATGTGTTCCCATCTGGGGAGACCCATCAACAGCCTGGCCGCGGCATTCTGCACTAGCTGCAGCTTTTGAATTTGTGACAAGGGCAGCCCCATGTAGAGAGTATTACAGTAGTCTAGTCTTGAGGTGACCATCACATGGATCACCGTAGCCAGGTCGTTGTGGCTGAGGAAGGGAACCAGCTGCCTGATCAGCCGAAGATGGTAAAAGGCCAACCTGGCAGTGGCTGCCACCTGGGCCTTCATTGTTAAGGAGGAATCCAGGAGCACTCCCAGGCTCCTAACCTCCAGCGCTGGCACCAATGACGCCCCACTGAAGGTCAGGAGTTGGGTCCCTCCTCCCAGGCCGCTCCAACTCATGTACAGGACTCCGTCTTCATTGGATTCAGCTTCAGCTGGCTCAGTCTAAGCCAATCAGCCACAGCTTGTAATGCCCAGTCCAGATCTGACCGGCCGCCCAACATCAGATAGAGCTGGGTGTCGTCAGCATACTGATGGCATCCCAGCCCATGCCTCCGGGCAATCTGGGCAAGGGGGCACATATAGATATTGAACAGCATTGGGGACAGCACAGCCCCCTGAGGCACACCGCACTCCAGTGGGTGCCTCATGGACTGCAGTTTCCCTAGTGCCACCCTTTGTCCCCGACCATGGAGAAAGGAAGCAAGCCACTGCCAGGCAAGCCCCTGAATTCCCGTGTCAGCGAGGCGGTGAAACAGTAGCTGGTGGTCGACCATGTCAAACACAGCTGACAGGTCAAACAGCAACAGCACCGCTGAACCACCCCGATCCAGATGCCTCCGGAGGTCGTCATTAAGAGCGACCAGTGCTGTCCCATGTCCCGGGCAAAAGCCGAAGGGATCTAACGTCGAAGCATCATCCATGAAGTCCTGTAACTGTAACACCACCGCCCTCTCAATTAACGTGTCCAAATAGGGCAAGTTGGAAACCGGCCGATAGTTCACCAATTCGGCCGGGTCCAGAGATGGCTTTTTAAAGAGAGGGTGGACCATCACTTCCTTGAGCGCCCTCAGGAACAGCCCTTCCAAGAGGGACTTGTTGATAATTTCCCTTAGGGTGCCTCACAACACTTCATGGCCAGCTTTAATAAGCCAGGAAGGGCACGGATCCAGGCTGCAAGTGGTTTGGCGTACAGTCAAGAGCAGTCTGTCAACTTCCTCCAGGCTGAGCGGGTCGAAGTAATCAAAAAATGACATTGAAGACGCGCTTGGGGCCTCAAGCTCACTTACTGTTTCAACTGTAGCGGGGAGGTCACGGCAGAGCAACAAGACTTTATCTGCGAAATAGCTCGCAAATGCCTCACAGCCAATGTCCACTTCCCTAGCATTTGGCCTGCCCTGTGGTAGGGTTATTATAGACTGAATCGTTCTAAACAATTGGGCTGGGCGTGAGCTCACAGACGCAATCATAGCCGCAAAGTACTCTCTCTTTGTGGCTTTGACTGACATCTCATAGGATCTCATAAGCGTCCTATAGGATGTTCTTGTAGCTTCGTCATGAGCACAGCGCCACCGTCTCTCTAGCCATCATAGCTCTCGCTTCATAAGCTGCAACTCCTGGGTATACCAGGGGGTAAGCCTAGAGCGAGGGCGCAGAGGGCGCTGGGGAGCGATCTCGTCAATGGCTGTGAAGAGTCGGCTATGCCAGTCCTCCACAAGCTCATCCAACAAGCCACCAGGGGGCATCGGATCCCATAGAGCCATCTGAAGCCGCATTGGGTCCATCTGGCTCTGCCGGCAAACTAAAATATGCTCGCCACCTAAACAGGGTCGAGGTGGGACATTCAGACGAGCCCCCAGGGCATGGTGGTCCAACCATGGAACTGCTGTACCAGTAACCCGGTCCACTGTTACCCCTGCTGCGAAGATCAGATCGAGCGTGTGCCCAGCTCAGTGACTGGGGACCGTTACATATTGGGAGAGTCCCAGTGCCACCATGCCTGAGTGGAGGTCGCGTCATCGGCATGGACATTGAAATCCCCCAGGACTATCAATCTAGGGTGTTCCAGTGCCCAGCCTGACATGGCCTCCATCAGGGACGGCAGGCTATCAGCCGGAGCATTAGGTGGTTGGTACACCAGCCAAATTGCCAAACTCTCCCTGGCTTCCCATGCCAAGCCAACACACTCAATGCCTATGATCCTTGGTGACAGGAGCACCCTGAGGGAGTAAGCCTCTCGAATGAACAGGGCCACTCCCCCCCACCCCTTAGTCCATGATTGGTGAAGGACCGAGAACCCGGGAGGAGCCAACTGGGAGAGAGCCACTGTCTCCCCATCTCGCACCCAGGTCTCGGTCACACACACCAGGTCCATATCCCACTCCAGCAGGAAGTCACGAAGTACCATGGTCTTATTATTGATGCACCTGGTGTTCCACAAGACCAATGACAGAGAGGGGTTGTCAATCTGAGCCCCACTGCCAACTACCTTTGGGATGGGATGTAGGATGGAAGGGGACTGAGCCTTCTCATATCTCAGTCCCCTTCCCTTACATTTATGCCTACTCCCACCGCTATACTTTCCCCACCCCGTGAGCACTGGTATCCCTTTGCCAGCCATCACCACTAATAGACTGTTTGGTAAGTGGCAATGTAGGGATACTATAGCAATTCTCTCTGCCGTGGTGGTTATCCTAGATAGGCTTGAACAAACCTAAATTATCCTAACATAAATTAATTCTAATACTCTAACAATTTGGTGCTAAAATCGCTCTCATACACTGGTCACTAAAAATATAAAGGCCAGTGATAACATCCCACTTTGCCCTATGGCACAAACTATATATTCCAACCCCCCAATTTGTTAGATAGCAATTTCACTCAGAACAACCCATTGGATAATTATTCCCTAGTAATTAATTGATTAGTCCCATACAAATTCATTCCTCTACCCTAATCTGGCATGATTTTAAATCTCTATTCATCCCTTCAGTTAATTACACACACATTTAGACCTTAATCAATAGCAATGGTTACCCTACTATAGTTACCCCCAACTAACGTCAACATCAATTTAATTATGGTCTAACTCTCTAGGCATCCTAGTTCTAGTGTTTGGTAGATGCAACAACAACAGCAACAAAATTAAAAAGGGTTGGGGAAAACAGATATCTAAGGTCATTGTATTAAGAACTGTTCATGCTAGCATGTTGTGCTTAATGCTGAGCATGAAGATTTCAAATGGTGCTGCTCTCAGTTTGTACCCTGGCTTTCTTGGATAATTTCTCTCCATTGAGAATCAACAGTGGAAGGATTTTCGACTTCCGGTTTATGGTGACATGCTGGCAGACGCACCTCCCGGACCTCCCGGGGGTGCGATCTGCGTGCTAGTGGTTAGGGGGAGTGATTGTTTGCCACCACCACCCCAGAGCCTTTGCAAACTGCTCCTAGACATGGGGCTTTTGAAGGGTGGCCTCTTCACCAGCGCGTTGCTGGGGACCTGAGGCACTATTCCGCCCCGACGGTCCTGCTGCTATGCGTCTGTATGGAACTAGAGCCGCTGACCGAGACAAGCGTTGGAAATTTAGTGTTTTAAACAGATTTTAAGCAAGGTCTTATGACCAACAATGAACAGTGAGTTGAATAAAAGTGAAATGCCAGTAATTTAAAAAGAAAGCCCTCCCCTGGGAACGATGAGAAAAACGAGCGGGGGAGGGGCCCCTCCCACATGCATAAACTAAAAAGTGATCTAACAAGGGGGGGAGCCGAAGTTGAAGCATTGAAATCTGTTTTAAGAAGCTTACCAGAGCGCGGATAAGCATATGGGCAAATTTCAGAAACTTTAGCAAGTTTACACAAAAGTAAACAATCCATAAAAATGGCATGGAAAAAAGCAGAGAGAAAAAAACAAGCAAAAGTGAAAGCACCGGGGTGCATGAGCCCACGGCCGGAAGAGACCACTGAGTTCTCTAAACTTTTGGCGGATTCTTTGTGCCATCTACTGGATCAGATGACTAACATCAATCAGCAGCTGACAACTTTAAACCAGAACTTTGCAGCTCAGCAGCTCCCACTGTCTGAAACTACAAAAAAGACAGAGCAAACAGCTGAGAAAGTAAAGGAAATGGATGCCAACTCTAATAAAGTTAAGAAAAAGGTGCAAATGCTGGAAAAGAAGCAAGCTTCGGATGAATTTCAACTTTTACAATTGCAAATGGAGAAAGCTAACCTGGTCCTCCAGTTCCAAGGGGTCTCTGAATCCAAAGATGAGAATCTAAAACAACTTTTGAGTGATGCATTAGCTCCAGTTACAGATTTAAAAGTGGAATACCTTATAAGCGAAATGGACATGGTCTATAGGGTCTATTCCATATATATATAATATAATATAAATGGTCTATATAATATAATGGTCTATATAATATAATATATATAATATAATATAAATGATCTATATAATATAAATGGTCTATAGGGTCTATTCCATATATATATATATATAATATAAATCTGCCTGGAGAGATAGTGGTGAGATTCTCGAAGAGACACGTGAGGAACACCCCTGAAAATGGGAGGCTATACTATTAGGATTTTAAAAGATAGCCCATTTGAAATAAGGAAGAAGAGGAAGAAGTACAAAGACTTAATCCTTTTTCTACAAACAAACAACATTTCATACAGATGGCTGACCCCTGAAGTCATCATTTTCAAACTACAGGACAAAAAAGAAAAAATTGACTCTTTTTCCAAAGCTTGTGAGTTTATGAGACTGCAACTGGGTGAGCCAGAAGAGGACGCCAAGGAAGAAGATGACAGCAAACTTAGTGACGAAATTGAGTCTGTGTCTTCCGATGAGGACTCTGCTTCAGAAAAGGGGATGGCTGCCCCTAAACGAGAATACCAATTAAGGATTAGAGAAGATAAGGCAAAGTGAAGGCTGAAGGACTCTGAATGGTGCCTTAAAGCATTTGTTGTAAATGATGTTCTTGGGGTTGTCTTTAAACAGTTAAAAATGGTTAAAAAGATAAATAATTTAGCTTAATCAACTATGTTCAATGTAATACTAGCATCTTAAATTAACACTTATATAAGCTATTGTAATGATCTCCTATACTTGGGGTTTTAGTTATTAGTGGTTTTCTTTCCTTTCTCCCTAGATGTAGACGACCCTTTTCCTTTTTTCGTTGTAGTTTGTAGTTTTTAGAAAATGCAATTAAAAAAAAATCCCCTCTGGGGGGGCATTAAAAACAAACAGTGGGAGGATTTTCAGTTCCGGTCAGAGCAAGTGGACACTCCAAGGCTGTGCTCCACTTGGGGCAATTTAATTTTACTTATTTTATCTTATTTTTCATTGTTTGTTTGTCATTGTTTGTCCAATTAAGTTTTACTCTCTCTCCCCCCCCTCTCTTTTGGGGGGGATCCTTTCATTCTCTTTTCTTCTCTGTTATGGGAACTGGAGATTAAGCTGGTTGGGGCATAGCACTGATAGCGTCTTTTGGTTGCTTTGCCTATGCCTTCGGCATCTTTGAGCTCTGCTGCCTTTCTCTTTCTCCATTTTACCTCTGTCCTGGGACCTGTTTTGTTCAACATCTTTATAAATGATTTGGATGAAGGAACAGAGGGAATGCTTATAAAATTTGAAGATAATACTAAATTGGAAGGGGTAGCAAATATGGTAAAAGTCAGAGTCAGGATAAAGGATGATCTTGACAGGCTGGAAAACTGGGCTAAAACAAATAAAATGAATTTCAATGGGGATAAATGTAAAGTTCTGCATTTAGGTAGGAATTATAGCATGGGGAGACTTGTCCTGACAGTAATATGTACAAGAAGGATCTAGGGGTCTTAGAAAACCATACACAACATGAGTCAGAAGTGTGATGTGATTGCTAAAAAGGCAACTGTGATTTTGGGCTGTATCAACAGAAATATAGCTTTACTCTTCTCTGGTTAGATCTCACCTAGAGTATTATGTTCAGTTTTGGGCACCACAATTTAAGAAGGATATAGACAAGCTGCAACATGTTCAGAGGAGGGCAACGAAGATGGTAAGCGGTCTAGAGACCAAGTCCTATGAGGAAATGTTGAAGGAGTTTGGTATGTATAGCCTGGAGAGGAGATGACTGGGAGGTGATATAATAACCATCTTCAAGTACTTGAAGGGCTGTCATATAACAGAGTTGTTTTCTGCTGCCCCAGAAGGTTGGACGAGAACCAACAGGTTGAAATTAAATCAAAAGAGTTTTCAGCTAAACATTAGGAAGAACTTCCTGACAGTTAGAACAGTCCATCAGTGGAACAGGTTTCCTCAGGAGGTGGTGGGTTCTCCTTCTTTGGAGGTTTTTGGCCATCTGACAGCAATGCTTATTCTGTGAACTTAGGCAGAGCATGAGGTCAGGGAGGATTACATCAGTGCTTACTTCTTGTGGCTCTTTCTTACATACTCAGGGAAATGCTGATTCTTACTTTGGGGTCAAGAAGCAATTATCTCCAGGCCAGTTTGGCCAGGGATCCTTGAGTGTTTTTTTGCCATCTTCTGGGCATGGAGCAGGAGTTACTGGGGGTGTGAGGGGGGAAGTAGTTGTGAATTTCCTGCATTGTGAAGGGGTTGGACTAGTTTACCTTGGAGATCCCTTCCAACGCTATAAATCTATGATTCTATGATTTAAATCTATTTATTTCTACCCTCTAATTTTGTTTATTAATTTTACCTATTTTAATCTTATCCTATGTTAACTCTTTTAGATAAGTATTGCCATTTTTTTCTATTTAATTGTTCCTATATTTTTTTCCATTGTTAACACTGGTTGTTGATATTGGTCTTCTGGTCTTTTGTTTTCTGATTATATTAAGTGTCTTTAGGTGGTGGTTATAGCAGTGTTGGTTTACTTTGTTTTGCTCTTGCTCTGTTCTCTCCCTCCCCTGTCTAATTATGCATATGAGGAAAAGGTTTGAAAGAGAGAGGTTTGCTATATGAGAGAGAGGTTTGATAGAAGAACACTGTTAGTAATTGCTTTTCCTCTCCCCTTTCTCACTCTAGGTTTAATCTTTTTATTTTTCTATGAAAAGTAGGGTGAGTTTAGCTGGTTCTACATGTATTTGAGAATAGCACTTAGTAACAACCCAATCGTCCTGTTGATAGTTCGTAAAGCACCTAAGGAATTGTTCT
The DNA here is from genome assembly GCF_001447785.1 of Gekko japonicus. Lineage (NCBI taxonomy): Eukaryota > Metazoa > Chordata > Lepidosauria > Squamata > Gekkonidae > Gekko > Gekko japonicus. Next base: position 499,959 of record NW_015176003.1, read on the forward strand.
GCCACCTGATTGACCCGTTCAGTCTGGCTATCAGTCTCAGGGTGGTGAGCACTACTAAGGCCCCTTTCAATGCCTAGAACTTGCAGGAGCTCCTTCCAGAATTTAGCAATGAACTGAGCTCCTCTGTCGGATATTATCTTGGCAGGAACATAATGCAACTTCACAATGTGATGCATGAACAGCTTAGTCAAGGTCTTGGCTGTGAGTAGTTGCTTACAAGGGATAAAATGCGCCTGTTTGGAAAATAAGTCCACCACCACTCAAATTACTGTCTTTCCCTTGCTGGGAGGTAAGTCCATTATAAAGTCCATGGAAATGACCTTCCAGGGTCTGCTAGGAGTCTCTAGGGACCTGAGCATTTCGGGTGGCTTACCCGGCCTTCGTTTACTCATCAAGCAAGCCTGGCATGACCCCACATATTGAGAGATATCCATTCTCATGTGAGGCCACCAAAACTGCCATTGGAGCATGTAACGAAATGACTGCCAGGCAAAGGCAGCAGGTTACTTTAAAATGGCTGCTGGTCTGGTAGTCCTCTGGAGGGGGGAGGTGCTCCATAGGGAACCTCCTGGCCTACATTTCCCAGAAGCTTTAGGGGAAAGGGGTGGGAAAGTAGGGACCCACCCCAGAGATGGAGCCAGCCAAATAAAGGCTTTGGCCCCTCAGGGGAGTTTTTTAGTCTTGGTCTTTGGCCCAGCAAGGACGGCAGCTTCAAGGGAGCATACAGGTGGGACTCCTGCTACTCCACACTTCGTGGGCAATCCAGGCCACTATAAATCGTGGTGGAGAGCCAAGGAGAGTGGCAGTATTGGTGACCAGTCCAGAGGCGGGTTGGAGTTTCTCTCCACAACAACAAGGAGGGGGAAAGCAAAATCCATCCTGAGGTCACCACCTCCAGAGGTAGAGAGTGTGTGTGTAGGGACAGAGGAATTGCGGTTTACTCCTGTTTATTTTCTGTGTTTGGTAGTGTTAATTTTTGTGTCTAACTTGTATATAGTTCAAATAAACTTATTTGAGTTATAAGATCTGGAAGTGCCTTGACCACTTAGTCCTCCCCACTCAGCACATTACCAGATTCAAAGGGAGGCCAGGGAACCCAAACAGGCCCAAATCAGAGGGTTGCCAACTCTCCAGGGGCACCCAAAGGTCAAAGTACCCACTTTCCCAGGTTGGGGAATCAGCCAGAGGGGTCTCACTGTCCCTCTAGGAAGGCAGTGTGAATCCAGTGAGTGGTGGCAGCGAATGAGGAAGGAAAATAGCCCCACCAGGCAGGACAAAACAGGGGCTTGCAGGCCAGCAAACGGCTATTCCGTCTCTCAGGGCTGAGGGCAGGTCCCCATTTTGCCACAGAGCAGATGAAGGGTTTTTAAATATCTGAAATGACCAGCTAGCCGGGATTCATGTCCAAAGTGTAGAACTTCTCCACAGAGGGCCTTCAGTACAAACAGTCTGCCCCCCCTGTACCAGCATCCATTCAGACCTAGCTGGATGGAAGGATCTGTAGCAGTCTTTTCCCTATCAGAGTCTGTGAAAGCAGCTTTTAATTTGATAATCCATGGCTCACCCCCCCTCCCTGGCCTCCGCTTTTCCCTGGCTGCGCATCACTACTGCCCCTCCCAGCTGGGAGGGCATGAATATGGAATCCACCACCTCCTCCCTCTGACTGACATGTTGGGGAAGGCACGATAAGGCATCAGCCAAGAAGTTAGCCTTTCCTGGAAAGTGCTGGAGGGTGAAATGAAACGTAGAGAAAAACTCTGCCCATCTGAACTGTTTGGTGTTTAGGTTTCGGGGAGTGCATAAGGCTTCTAGGTTCTTATGATCAGTCCAAACTTTGAAAGGCACCTTTGCCCCCTCTAACCAATGCTGCCAAGTGGTTAGGACCAATTTAATAGCCACAGCTTCCTTGTCCCACATTGCCCAGTTTCGTTCAGTAGCACTGAATTTCTTTGAAATGTAGGCTAGTGGGTGTAGCTTTCCATCCTCCCCCTATTGTAAAATTGCCCCTCATGGCAACATTGGAGGAATCTGCCTGGATTGTGAATTTTTTATTCTTTTTGGGATGGTGTGAAATCAGCTCGGAGGTAAACAGTTATTTTAATTTATTAAAAGTGCTTTGGCACTCAGCTGTCCACTCCAAGCATGTGCCCAGTTTAGAACTGTCTTGCCCCTTCCCCTTAGTCTTTAACAAGTCAGTGAGGGGCAGGCTTACCTGGGCGAAATTGGGGAGGAAGGACAGTAGAAGTTAGCAAATCCTAAGAATGATTGAAGTTGTCTTCTACTATGGAGGGCTTCCTACCCCAAAACAGCAGCCAATTTATGTGGGTCCATTTCCACCCCCCTCTGGGAAATGCGGTAGCCCAGGAAGTCTACCTCCGCCTTATGGAACTCACACTTGTATAGCTTGACAAATAACTTGTGTTCATAGAGGGTCTCAAGTACTTCCCTCACCAATGTTACATGAGAGTCCATGTCTTGGGAGTATAAAAAAATGTCATCCAAATACATCAGAACCCCATTATACAAGTGCTTGTGCAGTACTTCGTTGATCAGGTTCATGAAGACCCCTGGGACCCCCTGCAACCCAAAGGGCATCACTAAATACTTGAACTGTCCCAAAGGGGTGTTAAATGCAGTGTTGTGGTTCACTAAATACTTGAACTGTCCCAAAGGGTGTTGTGGTCATCCCCCTCCTGGATGCACACTTGAAAGTAAGTGTCTCGCAAGTCCAGTTTAGTAAAAAATTTCCCCTTGGCCGCTTCCACCAAAAGGTCTTTAATCAGTGGAAGGGGGTAAGCATTAGTAGTGGACACTGATCAGGCCCTGGTAATCTGTACATAGCCTCAACCCCAAAACATCCTTCTTTTTCCGGAAGAGAACTGGAGCCGCAAAAGGGGAGGAGGCGGGGTGGATGAACCCACGGGCTAGGTTTTTGCCAATGAACTTCCGCAGTTTCTCCTTCTCCACGGAGCTCATGGAATACAGTTTCCCTTTAGGCATCTTATGCCCTGTCAGAATCTCAGTGGTGGTGGTGGGCGTTCATCTGACTCTTCCTCCTCAAACACCGTGGCGAGGACTCTGTATTCCACTGGGATGGAGTTAAGCTCCTCCTGAGCCAGATACACTCACTCCAGTGGGGCTACCGGCATCCCTCCCCACTCCCTTTTCCAGACATGGTCATCATGTTTGGGGTTGGAGAAGTGCAGGGCTACTGAGGTCCACTGTATATATGGATCATGGTCTCGGAGCCAAGGGTTCCCTAACACCATGGAAAATCTGGCCATCCAGTTGATCACAAAAGCCCGTTGTTCCCAGTGGGGCCCCATCCCCATGATCACTGGGGTAGTCTGATATTTACAAGCCTCCTTCATTGTAGAGCCATCCATTTGGGTAAAGAGGAGTGGCTTTGGCAGAGTTTGTAATGGGACCCCTAGCCCCATAACGATAGCCAGGCTGATTAAGTCTCTGGCTCACCCAGAGTCTATTAATGCCCTCACTCTCACTTGACTGTCCATCTCTGGGTTCACAACTGACACAGTCATGAAAAACAAAGGAGGAGTGCTACTCACCGAACATGGCACCGACTGCTTTAGGATCTGCAGCTAGTGCAGAATGTGGCAACCAGGGTGCCCAGGGTGCCTATGGGCCTGTCTAGGCGGGACCATATCCGGCCTGTGCTGAAGGTGGTGCACTGGCTGCCAATAGCGCACCAGATTCGCTTCAAAGTGCTGGTTCTTACCTTTAAAGCCCTAGATGACCAGGGTCCGGCATACCTAAGGGACCACCTTTCCTCATATGTTCCCCCAAGGGCACTACGTTCGGGGGTTCTTCATCTTTTGGTTACCTCGGGCCCCAGGGATGTAAAATTTGCGGCAACCAGGGCCAGGGCCTTTTTGGTGGCGGCTCCTACCTGGTGGAATAAGCTCCCGGAGGAGATCCGGCCCCTGCTGGACCTTGTGCAGTTCCGCAGGGCCTACAAGATGGAGCTCTTCTGCCAGGCCTTTGAGTAGGAGCCTCCACTGCCACTAGACCACCAGCACACCGCCACCACAAAGGTGTGGATACCATCAGGGTGCTAGATGGCCCTGGGATGAAGACTAGATGGCAGCGTCGCTTTGGAACTTACATCATTGTTCTGGGTCTATCTTGCCAGAACCCATCTTGGAATCATGGACATTTGGAGCACCAGCACTTTACTGTATTATTGTACTGTTTCATCTTGTTTTTAATTGTTTTAAGCATGGCCTTGAGCCCTTATTGTTAGCCGCCCTGAGCCTGAGGGGAGGGCGGGATATAAATCGCATAATAAATAAATATAAATAAATATCTGCTGGGTTGCGCCTTTTACAGCAGGTCCCAGCCTTTTCCCGCCAGCTGAGGCACCTTGTCTCCGCTGGATAACCCTCCATCTGGGGGGGGGGCTCAATTGGTGAGCTTCGACCTATATCTTTTCCCTCCTTCCTCCCTTCTGACTCTCACAGGGCTGTTAGGGAGGAGACCAGTCCTGTAGAGTCAGAAGCAGGCAGGCAACATGATCTTTGTCCGCCAGACTCCCTCTTGCTTGGCTCTTGGATTTAATGAATCAATCAGCTGAGCCAATAGTACAATCATTATAAAATATGAGAGTGTAAAAGGAAGAGTCATTTGTGCACAGACAAAGATTACTCTCATGCATTACTTTGTATATATGCTCTATGCTGACCTGAAAATCAATACATTCTGGCCTCTTCCTCCATGTGTTGGTAGGATTACTATTTTTCTCACAATATTAATTTACATGAATTGTTATGATAGGTAGGAGGAAATGGAGTCATTCATTGCTGGAAAATTCCTTTAAACCAAGGGTTCCCTGAAACTGGTCACCTGCTACCTCCACTCAATACCTAGTTAGAACATCTAGACTGACCCACTGAGAAGGCACCCTTCCAGCACAGCATTAGAATAATAACAAAGTGACAGGGTAAAACCCCCAGAAAATACCTTATAGCCAATCCAGTATCATCCATGAAGTTAAATACATGAGAAAAGGATTTAGAAAAATATCCCAGAGAAATAAATTGTACTAGGTGAAGCCAAAAAATGTCCTTATTTTAAACAGGTTTATTATAAAAGAGAGGAGAAAAGGGGGAAAGTTAGTTGGATTCCAAAATGGGGTAGAAAAAGAGCAACAAATAAATAAAATAATACAGGGAAAGACATACAGCAACAACAACACAGGGAAGTTCAAATGAACAGCAATGCCATTGAGCTAGCTAAACTAAACACACATTACCTAAGCTGTAGCAGGTTCCTCAGATCTCCTGCAGAGTTAACTGTAGTAACAAGAGTTTGAATGGGTTGTTAATTCCTAACCATTCTCCTGTGGACAATGTATGCTGAAGACTGAAAACTGAAGACAAGGGAAAATCCTGAATATTTGTGGAGCATGGAATTGGACCAAAGCCAGGCTTTCTAGGAATGAAAGCTGATTTCTCCAATCCCACACAAATCCCCATCTCTGATGTCAGGGGCTACTGTTACCAGTCAGAGCATATGAAATATAGTCCCACCTTTATCAAGCCTCTGGTAATGGCTCTGAAATTCCATGACAAATAGGTGGACTGGTCCAAACCAGATTGTCCAAAAGGGACTATCTGCCAGAATAGTGTAATGTGGAATGGAAATGAATGGGACATTCTAATGGAAACTCCAGGGGTTCAAGATACCAGACACTCCAGGTGGCACAGTTGTCCTAGTAAGGTGTTAGTGCTTCTGTCACATGAACTATTTTGGCATGGATGCTACACTTGCAGTGACCTCATATTGGGGGGGGGGGGTGTTCTTGTTGTTGTTAACAGGTGGCAGTTTCCTATCATGAAGAAAAACAAAGCCATGTTGAGGGCTTTTAAAAATTAAATTAATTTGTATGCTCTCAATAATCTGTATCTATTCTTGTTTCATTGAAGGGTACTTTAGGAATTGAGAGAGAGAGAGACTGTTCATTGATAGGTTTTCATACAGTTCCACAATCCAATTGAGTCAACGTACCTGAATTTCAGCCAATACTGTTTGGTTCTTCAATTTAACAGAATTGTGGATTGAGCTGTCAGCACCTTAACATGCTTTTACTGCTGACATGACATTTTAAAAACCACTTATTCTTCTGACCTACCATTTGTAGAGAATACAGTGTGAGTGAAGTGAACTTGTTCTCAAGGATCCACTGCAACACAAATATAATAATTTTTGAAAGAAAGAAAAACAAATAAATCCAGTTTTTGTTCTTATAATCTTTTTTTCAAGCTTATTCTCAGCAACATTTATTGAAAATGTGTATTTAATAGTTAAGCAAAAGTAGGTAGTATTTAACAACAACACAGGTTAAGTATGCCTTTAAACAAGGCAGAAGTGTGTGCTATAAGAAGTGTAAGATGACTGGATGATTTTAAAAGTTATTTATACTGTGTATGCAATACTTTTGGGCCCAGGGGCATTGAAGAGGTGTAGGTAAGGCAATTGAACATACTACATGGATTCTGAGAAGTAAAACAGCTGCAGCGTTTATTGATTACACTGCAGGAGCAATGGCACAGCATAGGGATGGATCCTGAACCAGGTGATTTGCCTGCCATCTGATGAACCCTGTACCCCTAGCCTACCTGCTGGGGTGCTACCAGGAAGTGGCAAACCCCAGGAAGCCCCATGGGTGCCGGCCACTGCATGGTCCCTTGCTGCCTGGTGTTGAGAGACCCATGGATAGCCCCCAAGTGGGGCATGCCACTGAATTGGCTCTTCCCAAAACTCCTTAAGGGTGTCCTCCGAACCACGGGACGCAGGCATGCAGACCTCGCCTCCTTAACTGAAAGGATCTGTCCCATGCCCAAACTGCCATAAGACCCAGGGGACTCCTGTCCCACCCTGATTCCCACCAATGCTCCTAAGTCTATAATCATTCATACAGCCCACCCTGGACCCCATACAGCCAAATATCCATGCCCCACTCTGATAGCTGCACTCCATTTTGTAATAGTGATATTAGTGTAGTATTGTATTTATGAAGGAATCACTAAAGAATGCTGTATCTGAATATACTTTGTGGATGTTTACACATATCTATGAAATGTTGAATACAGCATGATTCTTGAAAAAATTATTGAAATTGATTTATAACCGGGAGTCCATCGTGTTAGCTGGAAGAGACACTATCGCATCCTACAGTTCAAGGACTTTTTTGAATTTAATTATTACAAAAATGTTTATGAAAAAACTTTACCTGTGAATTTCTACCTGTCTATTTAATTGTGTCATAGGAAAAATTATTCTGAGTAGTGTATATGTTCTATCTATAAAATCTATATATAATTGGCTTTTTGGTGGTTGAATTTGGGCACGTGCATTTTTTCTTATTTACATATATTGCTGTGCCACTGCTTTTTATCTTGCAAGGAGCTTCAGGCAGCGATTAAGTCAACGTCTGGAGTACCATTATTAATATCACTGAACTAACCTATTGTCAAGCACCTTAGCAGAATCACACCACACATACTCAGGGTTCTTGAAGAGATAAGTGGTTTATTAGTAGTCCATAGCTAAAGAACGAGTATACAGCTTGTGTTAAGAATGACCTGTAGTATAATGAACCTTGACTTATAGTAACTTTGAACTGCCCCCCTCAGTAGCAAAAGCCAATGGATACATGAAAAATTGCAGCTTCTCGGGTGTGACATCAAATGTAGCATCCAAGGGCTCCAGGGGCGAAGCACATCTGGCCCCCATGGACCTGGCAACCCCTGCCCCAAGGGACCTCTGGGAGGGTTCCTCCGTGGCCCCAGATGCCCTGGTGCCGGGGTTGGACCGGGCACCACTGCTATCGGTAAAGGGCCCACCATGGGTGCCGGACCCCTGCATTGGAGCTCCTGTTGCACAGCCCCAGCCACCATAGCCGGTAACTTTTTGAATGAATCCTCAACCATCTGCACCATCTGGTCAAAGCCACGTTTGAGTAAGTCCAGTCGGGTGCCGGTGAACTCCTCGTGGTCTCCTTCCCCCCCCCACAGCCCCTTCGACATCCATAGGCAAGTCCTTAGTTTGGGGAGGGGGTTCAATGCAAATCTCCATTCCATAATCCTCGGGCATGGAGAGTTTGTCATAGATGCTTTCTCTGCGCAACCCTGACGGTGAGTAAAAAGTCCAAGTCTTGTGCGGGTGGGCACTGAACTGGCCCCACCAGGGACCTCGCAGCCAGGTGGTTACCTTAGCTTTGGCACCTCCAAACAGCTTCCTGAGGATGTCCTCATCTTCAAAGTCCTCACTTTGCGGGACCTTCTTCAGTTCCTTGGTGTCCTCTGACTTTTCCTCGGGGTTGGATTGGTCCCCTTCCCCAAGGTGTTGCTTCTTGTCTTCACTCATCTCAGTGGAGAGATACGAGTCAGGGGATGATGATTCTTGACACTTTATCAAGCACCTTAGCAGAATCACACCACACACACTCAGGCTTCTTTAAAAGATAAGTGGTGTCTTGGTAGTCCATAGCTAAAGAACAAGTATACAGCTTGTGTCAAGAAGACTTATAGTAACTTCAAACTGCCCCCCCCAGTAGCAAAGCCAATGGATACATCTGGCACATGCAGCAAAAGCCAAGCAGAGAAAAAAGCTGGACAAAGCCAATGGATACATCTGGCACATGCGGCAAAAGCCAAGCAGAGAAAAAGCTGGAAAGCAGGGTAGCTGTTAGGTTTCCCAGCCGTTTCATCACAGCTGGGCACGGCAAGGTCAAAGCCATGATAGCGAGCAGTAGCTGGCCAGAAAGGCGCTGGGAAAGTGGAGGAGAGAATCACCCACTGACTGGAGTCAGGCATCCACTGACTGGAGTTCCGGCCCATCCGTGTTGTGCAGGCCAACATACCAGTCTGCTGCCCCATCTCTCAATCGGGATGTGATGTAATCCACCCGACGGTCTTCATTTGGGAACAAGTGGCCCAAGTTCATCACAAACATCAGGGCACGCACCACGAAAAATTGCAGCTTCTCAGGTGTTGCCTCTCGTTTTTGCTTATCTCAGCAGAGAGATACAAGTCAAGGGATGATGATTCACCCCCACATACCAATGCCATGACAGGGCTACCTGACACCTAGAGTTAAATGCCACCTTATACTAATTCAAAGCCCTGGTCAATTTGAAGAAAAGGGGACAGTACAGCCTTCTTTGAAGGCCCCCAGGGGCTGCTTGGCAAGGCACCAATGTGGGAGTACAGGCTGGACTCCTGTGGCCTGGTAAAGAGAGGCCCCTGTCCCCATCCCCCCTTTCACACACAAAGCATTCTGCCATGCTGATCCCAGACAAAGTTCCCCTGTTACCATGCCAGCATGAAAGTGGGGGAACCACTCCATGACCTGGCTCGCCACTGAACAGTGTGACGAGTGAGGACATGGCCCGCTGGTCAGTTGAAGTGCCCCTTTTAACTCACAGCTGTGCCTAGCATGTGCATGGCCCTCCAATCACCTGGAGCAGCCCTTAACTCCCAGCCATCCCTGGCATGTACACAGCCCTCCAATCAGCTGGAGCAGCCCTTTAAATCCTGTGTACACTGTGCACGTGGCCAGCTGATGCAGTGGAGTGGGAAGGGGACTGAAGGGGGGGTGGAACCCTGCTCCTGATCTTCATGGCTCCAAACCTCCAGCAATAAAGTAGGGGGGGTGATTGTGATGGACAGAAGCCCATTGCAGCCTGAGAAACGAGCCCATAACTGAGTCCCTGCCACGAGCTCCTCAGAGTTCATGCCGAGGTCCCTCTACCTTGTACCTTGGCTTCTCCAGATCCCATTGATCCACTCAACCGCTGCCTGGCCCAAAGATTGTTGTGCACCTCCAGTCAGCCACTGGAACCTCTTTCTTTCTCTCTCTGTTTTTTAAAAAGAGCCTAAGAAGCAGAGGTACAAGGAATAAAAGGCCCCAGCTCCTGCCTGCCTTCTCTAACCACGTGGAGGGCTGAAGCGTGCGGAGAGTTGGGAAGGGAGCCAGAAGATGGTTGCCAGTTCCAGGAAAAAGCTGCAGCAATCCAAGGCCTAAGATCAGGTGGTGCCAACCTAAATAGAGAAGGGGCAGGCAGATAAGGCCCCCAGGTCTGCCCATCTATCAGCCCCAACTGATGTACTTCATGCCTGGGAGGGTGGGAGGCATCCAGTTGCCCACACCAGAGCCTGCCCTCAGTTGGCCATGCAGTCTGAAGACCACCAACCCCATGCCTGCCCCTTGTTGCACCCTGGAGTCCCAGAGCCCATAAAAGTGGTGTAGGGGGTAAGTACTTGCCATGTCTTCCCAAGAGCTTATGATAGATTCCAAGAAATTATGGAATGGGGGCCTAAATCATACTACTTAATGGAGGTTGGAAAGAAATTCCATTCTCAGCATAAATGAGCAAAATTGACCTGTTGACTTTAATCCATCCTCCAATTTTGGAGACAGAGTTTCATGGGAAACCCTAAGGACCACAGACTACAGAGTTCCTTCTCTCCGGGCCTGGGAAACTTTTTCTAATCCTTGCACTTTTGAACTAGGTTTAAGATATGGCTTGGTAATGGTGGTATATTCCCACCAAAGCACACAGATACTAACAGAATTTCATTAACCCCTTTCCAG